>NW_027509215.1:487500-752500 GCF_051911475.1 Siphateles boraxobius
ATTTTCAAAGAATTTCTCCAAACCAATTGAAAGGTGAAGGATTTATATAGGAACCATAGGAAGGAACGATATAAAAAAAATGCTACGTTGAATGATTTTTAAAAAATTTTCAATTAAATGTATTAATTAATTCAACTTCACGTTGAATGTTTATTTTATTATTTGAATTACTGGCACCTTATTTTTTACTTATTTATTTTCTTCATCAACCTGTATCAATTCGACCACCCCTTTATTTTTATTCTATATTAAATATAAACCTCCTAATTTCACAAGGGAATTTTGAACTTGTGTTTAGTCTCATATTCAAGCTTCCAACAGACACTGAGTCACACATGTTTTACGGTTATCTTACGCAAGGATTGTATAAAAAGGTAAACTGGCTCACTTAAAAATGTGAAACTGCTATTATAATTTTATACCTTGTGCCTTCAGGAAACACACTTCAGGGAACTTTTTTTGTGTAAACTGCAACTGCAATTAGTTGACAAATGACTGCGATGTTTAAAATGTTCTAGGAGCTTTTATACTGGGTATGTTGCACTATATTGCTTGCGGCGAAGGCAGACGGTTTCAGAATCATACCCACGGAGACCCAGAACACCAGTGGGTATTTTTAGACATTCCAACGTGCCCTCAGAGACTTCTCACAGATGTGGTAGTGTGCTCAACGCACACACACATATATATGCAAAGACAAACTTTTATCAGGGCATACACTTATTCAAACTCTTATTTTAACACTTTTATTCATGTTTTAGGTGGCATACTCATTCAAACACATTCAGACTCAATTAATGGCAGCATGAAAGGGAAGTTTTGATAGTCTTTTCTTCTCTATTGTGGTGTATATCCGATTGAAACGGCTTCTGGAATGAGAAAAAAATATATATAGGGCAGGTTTGATTTCGTCCTTCGAGAATTGATTGGACCGTATGAAGTTGGGCGTTACTAACTAAATGGAAGCAGATCTGAATGCAACATTCTGTAAAAATATAAGAATCTTCAATTATGATTTCATGGTGACTTTAAAGTATATACTGAATGGAAAACAGTGATTAATGTTACAGCTGAGTCTATTATATGAAGGAAACTTCATCTCCTTCAGCAGCATGGAAATAATCGTAATCTTTTCCTCATTCGCGAGTCCTGAATGGCAATTTTATGGCTGGTTTATAAAATACACCTTTTTATAGGTGATGTTTTTATCTTTTTTATGCGTTTCAGACATTGTGGCTACATCAAAGCGAAGCAAGATCCAGATGAAGAAAAAATGCAGTTTCAGAACGGGAGAGGTACGGTGGCCAAAATAGCTCGCACACAAACACAAAAAAACACTCATACATAATGGATTGTGAAAACAAATGGTTGTTTTTAGAGGTAACATAAATGTAAAAGGTCTCTCTTCCAGCTATGAGAGTGGGATATAAATCAAAAACTCTCATGCTCAACCTCACTGTGGAGTTTATCTTTTCCAACATTTTTAGGAGACTGTTTGGGTTTATGGTCCAGTCGTGTCTTGGCTTTCATTTGGACTCAAAACCCCTGTGTGAAAAACATATGTGATCTTTTCTTTTTTTTCTTCTTCTTATTGCAGTGAAACTGCCAGGAAGCAGGACGTACATTCACCCCCACACTTATGAGGACCCAAATCAAGCCGTCCGAGATTTTGCCAAGGAAATCGATGCCTCTAATATACGTATAGAGAGAGTTGTAGGTGCAGGTGAGAGTCTGACTCTTCTGTAGACCAAATTGTGGAAATAAAATCACTTTGAATCACAAATATACATTATACAAATGTCGCTACTTACATACTAGGGTTTGTTCACTTCATACATCCTTTTTCTGAATGTTTTCAGGGCGTAAGTTGCAGTTCTTTGATAATGTATGTCAAAGAATAGAGATTTGTATTTGAGCCCTAATTATACAACGTCTGCCGACTGTAATCCTCCCACACAAAGCTGCTGTTTGAAACACTGACCTATTAATACCACATATCTCTGCGTCTGAACTTAGCTTTGAAATCTCATTTTCCTCGGCGTATGGTTTCTCTGTGAGTGAATGTCTGCTTTTCCATTTTCAAAAAATGTTTGTACTTTGTGCTTCTTTCATTCTTTCTCTGTCTCATTTCCTCTTTCTCTCCATCTGGCTGCAATAGTGTTCATCAGAGTTCTTTAGGGCTTTAGGAGATCTGAATTAAACGATACCATCTAGAAATGTTGTTACATTCTTTGTGTGAGAACAGAACACACGTTTAACCCAGACTTGTTTGGCTGAGTTGTTATCCACATAGCACAGCTTTCCCCAAACTCTCTCTGTGTCAATTCAACACATCTGACATTCTGCACATCTTTCTGGAAAACTTGATTCTGGTTGGTCACTAATGAAAATCTGCAGTGATGGATAGATAGATGGATAGAATGACAGACAGATAGATTGAAAGACAGACAGACAGACATAATATAGATAGATAGATAGATAGATAGATAGATAGATAGATAGATAGATAGATAGATAGATAGATAGATAGATAGATAGATAGATAGATAGATAGATAGATAGATAGATAGATAGATAGATAGATAGATAGATAGATAGATAGATGGATGGATGGATGGGTGGGTGGGTGGGTGGATGGGTGGATGGATAGAGACTGATTGATTTATAGATTCATATAATATTTCCAATTCAATAAATGTTCATTTATTTCTATTTTTTAAGCAACTGTGTTGTCTGCTGTAATAAAACAAAACAAAATAAATTAATAATAATAATAGTGTTTTGCCTTGCTTCTCAGTAAAAAAAAAATCTAAACATCCTTAAATTACGTAATATAATTGTAGTTTTTTTTTTACATAAACCTCACTAAATGTTATTTTTATGATAAAAAAATCCTAATAATTAGAAAAATTAACTAAAATAAGGAAATATCAAGTTATATAAATATCGTAAAGTCACAGTTGTAAAATCAGTCAAGTGGATATTATGTATGCATATTTCCTTGAAAAACCTGTCATAGTCTGACGCTAATGGAAGCTGTGTGTCGCTCCCTAGGTGAGTTTGGTGAGGTTTGCAGTGGCCGCCTGAAGCTCCCCAGCAAGAGAGAAATCTACGTGGCCATCAAAAGTCTGAAGGCAGGATACTCCGAAAAGCAGAGGCGGGACTTCCTGAGCGAGGCCAGCATCATGGGACAGTTCGACCACCCCAACATCATCCGACTGGAGGGAGTCGTTACCAGATGTAAGTGACTGACGTGTTCTTTCGTGTTCACCTTCACCCAAAGGCTTTTAAAATGATCGACTGAAACATTTAAGTAAACACACTGCATTATAAACACTGAGGGAAAAATAAGCTGTTCTCAAAAGGGCTTTCAGATTTCAATTGCACACTTGAGTTCATTGCTCAGTGCGTGGTTGAATAGCACAAGTGCGACAAAAAAATGATTATTGTGACTACACCAACAACCTTTTTCCGCCACAGTGGTCACAAAGTGTTTTCATGGTATTGTGATTAAGAGCCAGATGGAGGTGTGCTGTATACTCACTGATGTGCTTAGTCTCGGGGAGGACAGGAACAGAGCTCCACTGTTCCACCTGAATGGATCTGTTGAGTTGGATCTGACCACACAAGAGTATTGGCTCGCTACAGCAGATGTATTGCAGGGCAAGCCTAGATTATTGGTTAAAGTTTGACTTAACATTCTTTCTTTTAAATGTACCCGTTAACTGTTTACTTTACTTTTTATTAAGGAATGTTTGGCTCCTTGGAAACTTTTCATTAGGGAATGTTATGCAGAACGTTAACATTACGTTAAAATAATATTAAGTAAACCTAAGTGTTAAAAGTCTTTTCAAATTGACACGTAACTCGCTCTGCACTGTTTGTGCGAGGACAATTATTTGTTGAGAAGAAGTCTGTTACTTTGCAAGTGAATTTTCACCTAGTAGATTATCTCTTTTTTTTTGTCTTTTTACTTGTGCCAAAGGCTTTTATACTAGCCTTTAAATAGCATTATAGTCACTTTCTATTTTTTAATAGATATTTTAATATTCTTACAACCAAAAGGAAATACTTGTAAAATCTTAGGGCATAAATTTGTTATCTGGGAACTTAATGTGAGGCCACTTTCTTCTTGCGTATTATATTCTTGTTTTTGTTTTTCCTTTTATCATTTGTTTCTCCAATCTTTGACTGCCGTTTTGGACGTATATGTTTGTGGCCTATTGCCGTTGTCTAAACTGGATCTTAATCGCAGACAGAGATAGACTTACACTGGGTTATGCGTGTTGGAAACCTTTAAGAGTCTCATTATCTCATCAGTAATGGGGAAGAGCTTATCGAAGAACTTCAGCTTTCACCAGACGCCAAACAAAAACCCTTTCTTTCAAGTGTCATTATGACTGAACCAATGTCTGCGACTCTCCACACTACCTATAGAGCACAACAATGAGAGTATGCATATTTATGACCGCATGAATATTAATAATTTAAATAGTTAATTGGATGTGTTTTAAGTGTCATAAATATTCAGCAGCGCACATATGAAGAGCGAAGTCTCGACATTTCTTATTCATTTTTCGCTCTGTTCTCTCTAATGCGGGATGCTAATTTTGACCTTTTGTTAGCATTGGTTTGTGCAGTTTACAGAACTATTTTCTCTGTAAATCGAGTTTGCTTTTCATTTCGAAAAGGCAGACGCTGCCTAATTGCCTGTCTTCCAGTTATAAGTGGTGTATTTATGTTTTGAGCAAATATCAGGGGCTCAGGGTTAAAGCTCAGTTCAGTATCTCTCGAGGCATGCAGACTATTTGGAAGAACAAAGTAGCGGTTTAAGTGAGAGTAATACATTCAACATCGGCGTGTACTTCGACCTCTGTCTTCATGGAATAGACCGGTCCTCTCTCGGAATCTAAAAAAAGCCTGATTTTGACAGGGTAAAAGAGAGTTTAGAGGAAACAATGAGACATTCATAGAAACAAGCATGAGGGCATAGAAATGTACACCACTTATATGTTTACTAATTTTTAAGAATCTGCAAGATGTTTGTCATATAAAAATATATCTTTGATTAGCCTCTTTGTTACAGTGTTACAGTGTAATACATTTACACTAATTGATATTAATTAACAACATGTACTTACTATAGGGTTAGTGTTAAGATAAGGGTTTGGTTAAGGATTAGTTGCATGTAATTATGCTTAATTTCTACAGTAAGTAGGCTACATGTAAAGCTTCTGATCAAGCTATTTGACAATCTTACAAATAAAAACGGAATATACACTTTTGTGTAAGATATTATTTGTGTGATAATTTGTCTTGTGGTATATACTTAAATATCTTAATTTTAACTAAACATCTTACAGATTTTTGAAGGGTAAAATGATAGTCATGTCACTGCCCATATGGCCGCATGTACTGTGGCCTTGGGGGTTGTGAATAGTTGCACGTATGACAGCGAAGAGAGGCAATTTCACAGATCACTGCTCAGCAGGTCAGTGGCTGCAGGGCCGAGGACAGGGCAAGGGAACCGCAGGGACTACTCGCTAACCTTTAACTCCAAACAGTTATTCAAAACATCCATTTCTAACAGCTCTCAGCATTAAAATTCTTCCATTTTGAATAACCTTTAAAAACCTAAAATATATGCAGGGTAGTGTCTCAATAGTACCACTGCATGATCAATGATTAGCTCCTTCGCTAATGGTGTCTGATTCATAAATGAGTCATTATTTTTATTCATTTCCATGAATGAAAAGATATTAAAATAATTGTTATAGTGGATGTATGTCCTTTTATTTTTGCTCGGCTCTAAAATATTTCATAAAATATTTCATTGGCACGCAGACTCTTTGGATGAATAAAGAAGCAGTTTAAGTAAAAGCAATACATTCAATTTAAGGCTGCAGTCTCTAAAAAATCATTGTAGAAGTATGTTTAAAAATCCAGCTCAAATCTCAAAAGACTACAAAAGTAATGGAATTTTATTTTTATTTTTTTTAAATGTAAACCCTGTGTAAACAGTGATAAACAGCAGTATTTAATATAATAACATGTATTTTACTACAAAAATGTAATGTAAAATGTTGTGCAGGAACTTCTGGGAACTCTTGAACTCAAATGAATCAATCAAGTTTTAACTTTTTTTTTTTTTTAATGAACAAGGCTACAGGCAAATAGTTGTCTAAACATTAGTCGACAAGAAGAGGCTAGTCGACCAAATGTTAATTAGTCAGTTGTGAAAAGAAATCACTCGCAAAGACCCGCCCCCTTTAGTTACTGTTTCTATGTCCGACAAGCCATTCCGCTCTCACGCCACACATCATGTTCTCATGCAATGAAAAATACATCGCGGGAAGAAAAGAAGAAAAACTAACAACGCTTCGACAGACAGTACAGAGCATGTTACGTTTGATGTGAAACAAAGCCTGAACTTTCAAATTAGGTCATTTTTTAAAAGTAATTTAAACCATAAATACCATTTTGTGACTCTATAATGTGTCGTGACAGATCGCTGTAGCACCTCAGTTAAAGCTTCTCGTGAACCGATCATCTCTTCCTTCTAGTTAATTTATAGCATCAAATAAACATGAATGAACCATGGGCAATTTTCGTAAACGAAAACTGAAACTAAGACTAAAACTATTGGTCAAAAAACATTTTCGTAAACTGAAATAAAATTAAAAATTCATAATAAATGAAAGACTACAACTAAACGAAACTAACAACAGTTACTGAAAAACTAACTGAAATAAAATAATAATTAGCAAAAAGAAATAATCGTTTTCGTAATTCATAAGCTCTTTACTTTGGCGGAAAATCTGACCTGTGGCTGTTTAAGGAAATGCCTGATATGGCGCTTGGCTTCATACATGAAGAAGTTGCTGAGGCGATTAACCGCTGTCCTTCTGTGATGCGCTCAAGGACCGTAACGTAGAACACATGGCTAGTTCTAAGCGCTGTTCATAAAGAATGTGTCTGTTGCATTGGAATGGGAAATAACACAAGGTAATAAGACGCAAGTTGGGCGACTTTTAACTTGAGCGCAGCATTTTTAGAATGCCGTTTGATTTGCGAGACGCGGGTGCAACAGCAAAACAAGTCCGTCAAGCACAAAAAAAACTTTAATTTAGACTACTAGGATAAAGTAAGCTACTGTATGTTTCAGATGTCATGTTTTCATGAAGGTTGACAGGGTGAAAGGTGCATTTAATATTATTATCCACGTTGAGACATTTCCCCCGCAATGTATGGAATACCAGGACACGACACACACACACAAGTGCGCGCATACAAACACACACACACACACACACACACACACACACACACACACACACACACACACACACACACACACACACACACACACACACACACACTCACACACACACACACTGATCCACTATCTTTGTGGGGACTCTCCATAGACGTAATGTTTTTATACTGTAGCCTCAAACAAACTGTATATTCTGTCTCCTTACAGTACACTAATGTATGTACCAGTGGTCACTCTGCTACATTTATAGATGAAAAAAGTAAACTAGGCATGTTTAACAAGATTTCATCTTTAATATGAATTAGTTTGTCTGATTTTTTCACAGTTTTTTCTTGTATACTTGTAAGTTCCATTTATTTGGTGCTTTGTTCAATCTCAAACCATTATTTTATTTTTATTATTAAGATGTCAAGATGTACAAGAGTTAACTGTAATCTGGGCAAACATTAAACTTTGCTGAAATTAAGCGTCTCGCTTTGGTCTACACTGGAAGTGTTTTGTTTGTTCTGCTAAACTATAATTACTAAAACTAAAACTGAAACTAAATAAAATAAAAACTAAATAGAAATGTCTTTGCAAAATAAAAACTAAACTAAAACTAACAAAACCATTAATGAAACTAACTAAAACTAAACCGAAATTTAAAGCAAAATTGAAAACGATATTAAAATAAAAACTAATTTAAAAAAGCAAAACTATAATAACCTTGGAATGAACATCAGAAGGAATGTTGTTTCAATTGTGGAAAGACGCCAGTACACACCATTTTTCAAGTTCAAATCCACCAATGTTAATCCACTAAGTCTCCTGACTGCTTTGTCAGACAAAATAGCGGATTCAGTGGATGGCCGATTATGATTTGTCAGATCGTCTGTCAAACTGGATGAATTGCGATGTCATGCAGTCCATGATGGACAGATCGTTAATACAGTTGGTCCATGTGGTAATTATGTCAGGCAAGACATCCTAATGTTCACCTATAATTCATTGACCTCAAACATGGCTTATCATTCGTAATGATTATCATATCCTAAGTAGTAGCCTACGTTAGCCAGTTTACATGGCCGCTCGCTTTAACGTCAATGTTAACCTAGATAAATGTGTGCTATTAATAGGCACATATCCAAGTGTTTGTGCGGAGTATGGAAGCTGAATTAGTACCACATCTATTATACTGGATAGATGACGAATTGGTGTCTTTAACTTCATCTTTGCAGCCAACACTGACCAAGAAAAAAATAGTGTATTAATAAATTAACAAAATGGTATTAATTAATTAACAAAATAGTCTCCTCTTTTTTTTTCAACACATTCATAATCATTATTTTTGCCAGTGCGCTGCAGCAAGCTTTATGCATGCGCTTGAGTGCTTAGTTTATATTTTAAAGGCTCATTATAATGGTTTAGTATTTCTTATAATGTAAAAAAAAACATTTAGTAATGTTACATATAATATTATTTTTCAGGCCTGAAACTGAGACCATTTTCCAAAATGATTCTGGCCTCCCAATGTTATCTTTCTGGGCTCATTTTAGTAATGTACACAACGACGCTTTTGTAAATGTAGTTTTTAGTGTGTGTGTGTGTGTGTGTGTGTGTGTGTGTGTGTGTGTGTGTGTGTGTGTGTGTGTGTGTGTGTGTGTGTGTGTGTGTGTGTGTGTGTGTGTGTGTGTGTGTGTGTGTTTTCTGCTTGTGGGCTCCCTGATCAACAAATCCAAAACAGAGGCCCAATCAACATTGCTTTATCAGAATAATGTTCCAAACCCTCCCTCTCACTGTGATTGCTTCCATTGTTATGTAGATGGTGGGTATGGTGCGACTAAAAGAAATCTTTGGAAATAGCCCTTTTAATTGCCATCTCGTCATTTGTCAGAAAAGTTATGATCTTTCCGTATCTCTCATTTCCTCTTTTATGTTGCCAACAATCGCCTAATCTAAAAGCATTCAATTTGGAGGAGGCTATCATCTCCTCTCATCGCACTCTTTCCACCGCAAAGGATTTTCCTCCTAACGAAGTGGCTGCTATTTCGAGAAAGTATTCATTAAAACCGCCGCTCTATTGTTTAGGGGACAATGAGAGTTTAAAGTCTTGCGTAGTCTCTTGTGTTAAATTGCGTTAACTCTTGTGGTAGATTAAGGGCTTCGATGTACCTCTGGGTCTCTGTGCTGTTCTTGGAAAAGACTTGTAAAGCAACTCAGTGCTAAGTGCATCATGTGTCATTTAGTTAAAACAGCATTTGGAAAATCGATAAGATTGTAAAGTTGAAGAACAGCGTCTTTTGTTCTTTTGTTCATAATTGTAGCGGGAGGACACAAAGTGGGCCATCGGGGTATCAACCTGGTCAATATCTCTTTAATCCTATAAGTTAGTACCTTGTAGACCAAAGCCAGGAATATATGGAGATATGAGTTCTGCTGTTCCCACTCGAAAGAAATAAAACCGCATTAATGGGGGTGTAAAATCAATACTTTATGTGCAATAGGGGTTCTCACTCTGTAGGTGAGCCAGCATTGCGAATACCCCAATCTGCTTGCCTGATTTGAGCTTGTTAAGGGGTGTCACTGCTGGGGTCCTGATGGGACGACTGCAGGCCACATGTAAAACATCTTGTGTGCTGCTCTACACACAAACATATGTTTATACACAAGCGTTCAAGCTGGTGTGCCTCCCTCCCCATACACAATTATCCAATCCACCTCGTATCTGATGTCACAAAGCAATTTTTTATCACCTACACACACACACACACACACACACACACACACACACACACACACACACACACACACACACACACACACACACACACACACACACACACACACACACACACACACACACACACACACAAACACTCTAGATGTCAAATCACCTGCTACAAAGGTCTGTTTCCTTTAATGATTATCCTACAGTCCTGTTAGAGCTAAATCACAGGGGCAAGGGATTACACAGATGAGGTGTTATGTGATATTGATTACTTGAGTTTGTTGCAGGTATTATTATTATTATTTATTTTTTATTTTTTTACGGTTCCTGCAATACAAACATGTAGGTCAGAGGGACCCCCCTGGGAATAGATTTATATGGCAATTTTCCCCGGTAAGTATGTATAGAGTTCAAGAGATTCTGTGCAAAATGCCTTTGACAGCTGCGCGCTGTGACGGCTTTATCTAAGTGGATATGTTTTTAAAGTCTCTGTCCTAGATATCACAACACATGTAGACCTGGATCCAATCTGTTATTTTCATCAGAGACAATGACAGCTTAGTCTTTATTCCGGGCCATTAATAGTCACATTTACATTTTACATTTATTCAGAAACATTTATCCAAGATGTCGACAGTGCAACAACATAAGTGATTTATAATTTGTTTGTGTCTTTAGATGTTTCTTGAAGGTAGCGAGGGATGAGCAGTTGGGAAAATCATTCTATCAAAGTTTAAAAAAACAAAATGTGAGCTTTTTATTTATTTATTTACACTACTGTTCAAATTTTTTTTTTTCTTGAAAGAAGCCACTTATGCTTATGCTCTTATGGTTAATTTGAAGTTATAACAGTTTAAAAGTACTGTTTACTACTTTAATGTACTTTAAAATGGAATTTTGTCCTGTGAAACTACTCCAGTGGTCTCAAATGATCCTTCACAAATCATTGTGCTTAACATACCTTATTGTTATCAATATTGAAAGTTATGGATACAATATTGGAATTTTTTTTTTTTTGGATTCTTAAGAGAGTTCAGAAGATTCTATTATTTGAAATAGAATTGATGTAACAATGTAAAGGTCGTTATTGTCACTTTTGAGTGAAAGCAAGTATAAAAATAATTAAAAACTTTTATCAATGGTTTTATTTCACAAAGTTTGTTTTTAACCCAGTTTAAAGTCATAGAAAAGGACTTAAAGGGATAGTTAACCCCAAAATGAAAAATCTGTCATCATTTACTCACCCTTAAGTTGTTCCAAACCTGTATAAATGTCTTTGTTCTCCTGTACACAAAGGAAGATATTTGGAAGAATCTTTGTAACCAAGCAGATCACAACCTGCTTGCCTGCTTTTTTTCCAACCATGGTTGTCAATGGTGGGCGAGATCTGCTTGGTTACAAACATTCTTTCAAATATCTTCCTTTGTATACAGCAGAACATATACATTTATACAGGTTTGGGTTTGGGAGTGAGAAAATTATGACAGAATTTTCATTTTGGGCATTTTGGGTGAACTATCCTTTTAATTCTAAAACGCAACAGAAAACAATACAATGTGTAATTCAAAATCCTGGCAAATGCTTATGAAAAGGAAATCGAGAAAATTACTTTGTATTAACACAGAACATTGTCTTCTTAAGATTAATTTGTAAACCTGCCTTAACTGTATTTAGTGTCACCCTCAGGGTTTTTTGATCTTCACAGTATGTAAATCTATAACCTAACCCTGTGTTGAAACTGTTACTCCCGCACACACAGAGCTCATTGTAGAATGGCTACTATTCCAGCCATGCAGGGTTCACGAAGGGTTAAACATATTCTTATCTTTGTAGAAACAAAGCAGAAAGAGAAGAACAGGTCTTGAGGGTGAAATCAAAGAGATATGCCTGCCCTCTGTTCATAAGACATGTGATGCTAATGCAGGAAGCTCTCAATGAGCTCTATTGTGTGCTTTAGAGATAGCGAGCACACATTCTGCACCGGATGGAGATGCTTGTGTGTGCTTGTGCCATAACCTTTTTGTAACTCATCAGGAAAATATGCCACATCATATGTCCAGATGATCTCTTGATAACACATGAATTAGAGGGGAAATAAAAAAAAATCTCCTCAAGGTTGCCAGAGATTAATGTCAAGAGCGGATCTTTCAGAGCTGTTTTCTGAAGAGCTCATAACAAGGAGTGTTTTATTAGTTAAACGGCTGCTGTAATCACGGCTGACGGCTGTTTTAGCACTTAAACCCACGTACAAAATCAACGCTAGATGACCTTTCAAAAAGATTTGCCAGAGTTTAGTCAAGCGTTGAGTATGAAATGAATTTCCTTGGTAAATTCCAGCTTTTGAAACCAATTCCGATCTGGAGGACACCCGCATTAGAGATTTGATATTTGTTAAAGGCACGTACGTGATCCTGTTAAATCCTCACATCTGCCCTCGCTGTGTTTGACTGCACGTTCATCTCGTGTTTTCTGTCTCTGGGCTCGGCTGTAGGCTGTTACCCTGAGGTCAGGGCCCCCGGGAGGCCCCGTAAGCTTCCCTGATCGGATCCACTGCCTCGGCCACCCGCTCTTTCAGGATCAATGCCAGTTGCCGCTTCAACTGTCTTTCTGATAAAGCGGTCACACACACACACACACACACACACACACACACACACACAGTGACATCAGATTGCCACCCATCGCCATGCCATTCCCAGAACACAGTGCGCCGCGGTCCGTTCCCTCTCTTTCTCTTTCTGCGGCTGACAGCTACATTAGTCTGCCTCTGAAAAGTAAAAGCAATTGCATTTTTTCCCCCCCTTTTTCGGATGAGACATGGGAGGTTAGGTTTGGGGGTGTCGAGGAAGGCATTTATCTCAGTGAGATAGTGATTTAATTTTAGGTGATGTATAACCAGCCAGTTGCTGTGGTGATGCTCAGAGGGGGGTGATCAAACCTGTTTTTCACAAACTCATAGGGGCATATACTGTATACTGTATATGACTAGAGCACATATCTCAGTATTCCAGAGTGGAGATATAAGTCATTTATCACCACTGACATAGCTAGTGTTTACACGTCCTTGAGAGAGGCAGGAACAACAGCCCACAACTGAGCACTTAAACACTGATACACATTCTGTGTACACAATTTATTATTTTATTTTTTTTGGAATAGTAACTGTGGACTTTTTTTTTAGAACAAAAAATGCCATTTGATCGGGGGGTTTTTTTCCCCTCCTGATTTATTTACTACAGACTTTTTGCATTAATGTTGCTTTTGTTAACTTGAATTAATTGAGATTAAGCTGAAATAAAAACATTTTATCCCTTAAAACGCCCCTTTGATCACCAAATTTACATATTTGAACATTTTTTCCTTGCAAAAATATTTGTCATGCCTTATAATAGCTTGAATGTAACTCTTAAACCTTGCTTCATTTAGTATACCTGGTTCTATGAATAAGCAAATTAGCCCCGCCTCCACTCGCTCACTCCAGTTCAAAGATCAACTCGTTTGCATGATCGGTTACAAGGTAGTTTGTGACATCAGAAACACCAGCGATTTCAAACCGTGTTTTTGATATTGTCTTTGGTTCACTGCAATTTTAAGGAGAATATACTTAGCAATGGTGTTGACCTGTGAATTCGTAAAAAACATACTCAGTTACTAACGTAACCTCGGTTCCCTGAGAGTAGGGAAAACGTCTCGGTTACGTATGTAACCCTCGTTCCCTGAGTAGGGAACGGAGACGTTACGTCGGATGACGACGAATGGGGTTTCGCTTAGAACACCTATCGACTTCGAGTATTACAAAACGAGCCAATGGCAAAGAAATGCCATGGGTCTGCGGAATTTGCATGACGTAACTCCGCCCCACCTCATGGGTATAAAAGGAGGACGCCAGCAACAGGCAGATATGTTTCTTCGCTGAGGAGCCAAGACTGAGCTCAGGCGATCCCCGCGGTACAGCGGAAAGTGGCAGGCAGACGTAACGTCTCCGTTCCCTACTCAGGGAACGAGGGTTACATACGTAACCGAGACGTTCCCTTTCGTTGTCACTCCGAGTTACGTCGGATGACGACGAATGGGGTTACCAGTCTAATCACGCCACCTTCTCAGCTGTCTTCCAGTGCCCTGCGTAAATCTGAGATCCCTGTCGTGAGACTGGCACGGACGAAGGACTCCTATTTAGCACAGGAATACCAAGGTACACTGGGGAGCATATCCCAAAGTTTAGGGGAAATATGCAATTACTGCCAACCCAGAGGGGGGGGGGACTTAGAGAATACACATATGACCCGAAGGAGACATATGGAGAACACTGGGGTGTCCAGCCGCAGGTGGAATATTTCAACCCCAGGGGAGGCAAGGTGGCTTGCCAAGGGAAAGACACATGCTCAAGAGGCTTACAGTGGAAATACACATGTGGGGGTCGCTCAGGGGAGGGACCATGCACACGGGAGGCACCTAGCCGACGCACAGGCAATAGACACTGGCGCCAACGTCAGGAGTGCTGGAGGAACTCAGGGCTTTTCGGGGAAGCTCACCTGAGGAGAATATCGCACGTATCCAGTCCGTGGAGTGGAATGGCGAGCAAGCGAAGACACCTGAGCGGGTCCAGTACTAGCTGGTTGAAGCGAGTACATGAGAGGACACTGGCTCCACTCGGAGATTGTAGAATCTGGCGAATGTGTTAGGTGTCGCCCAGCCTGCAGCTCTGCAGATGTCTGTTAGCGAGGCGCCATGCGCTAGAGCCCAAGAGGATGCCACACTCCGGGTGGAGTGGGCGGTCACACCAAGGGGGCACGGTCGACCTTGCTGCTGGTATGCCAAGGCAATGGCGTCCACTATCCAGTGAGACAACCTTTGCTTGGAGAGAGCCTTTCCCTTCAGCTTCCCACCATAACAGACAAAGAGCTGGTCTGAGGTCCTGAAACACTGCGTCCTGTCTACATAGGCGCGGAGGGCGCGTACTGGACAGAGCAGTGCCAAGGCTGGGTCTGCCTCCTCCGGGGGCAGCGCTTGCAGGTTCACCACCTGGTCCCGGAAGGGAGTGGTAGGAACCTTGGGCACATAACCAGGCCGGGGTCTCAGGATCACGTGAGAGTAAGCCGGCCCAAATTCCAGGCACGCTTCGTCAACGGAGAATGCATGCAAGTCCCCCACCCTCTTGATGGAGGCCAATGCAACCAGGAGCGCTGTCTTCATAGACAGGAACTTAAGCTCCACTGATTGCAAAGGCTCAAAGGGAGCACTCCGCAGGGCAGTTAGAACCACTGAGAGGTCCCAAGAGGGAACGAGAGGAGGACGAGGAGGATTCAGTCTCCTCGCTCCTCTCAGGAACCTGATGATCAGGTCGTGCCTTCCAACAGACTTACCTTCGACTGGGTCATGGTGTGCGGCAATAGCGGCAACATAGACTTTCAGGGTGGAGGGAGACAGCCTTCGCTCCAGCCTATCTTGAAGGAAGGAAAGCACGACACTAATCGAACATCTCCGGGGGTCTTCTTGAAGAGAAGAGCACCAGTTCACGAAGAGGTTCCACTTCAACGCGTAGACGTGTATCGTGGACGACGCTCTAGCGGAAGTGATGGTAGCCGCCACCGTAGGTGGAAGGGTACTCAAACCTGCTTCGTCCCGTCCAGGAGCCACACGTGGAGGTTCCAAAGATCGGGACGAGGGTGCCATAGGGTGCCCCGTCCCTGAGAAAGGAGGTCCTTCCTCAGGGGAATCGGCCAGGGAGGTGCTGTCGCGAGGAGTACTAGTTCGGAGAACCAGGTCCGGGCGGGCCAGTATGGCGCGACCAGAATGACCTGCTCCTCGTCCTCCCTGACCTTGCGCAGGGTCTGCGCAAGAAGGCTCACTGGGGGAAACGCATATTTGCGGCCCCGCGGCCAGCTGTGCGCCAGTGCATCCGTGCCGAGCGTGCCCTCGGTCAGGGAATAGTACAGGGCGCAATGGGTCGAGTCGTGAGAGGCAAACAGATCTATCTGTGCGTCCCCGAACTGGTCCCAAATCAGCTGAACCGACTGGGGATGGAGTCGCCAATCTCCCGGGAGGGGCTGAAGCCGTGAGAGCTCGTCGGCTGCACAGTTCAGGGCTCCGGGGATGTAAATGGCATGAAGCGACCTCAGATGCTTCTGACTCCATATGAGGAGGTGGCGGGCGAGTTGCGACATACAGCGGGAGCGTAGACCACCTTGATGGTTGATGTACGCTACAGTGGCGGTATTGTCTGAACGGACTAGTACGTGTTGGTTCTTGAGCACGGCCCGGAAGCGGCGCAGAGCAAGACGTACGGCCAGCAACTCGAGGCAATTGATGTGCCAGAGGCGGCGGGGTCCTGTCCAGGAACCCGCGGCAGCACGTCCATTGCACATGGCACCCCAGCCCGTGGAGGAGGCATCTGTCGTTACAACAACATGCCGCGAAGCTCGTTCCAGGGGCACTCCGGCCCGTAGAAAACTGAGGTTCGACCACGGGGTGAAGGTCTGACGGCAGGTCGGAGTAACTGTTACTCGGAGGGTGCCGTGTTGCCATGCCCACCTCGGGACTCGGTCGCGAAGCCAAAGCTGAAGCGGTATCATATGAAGCAATCCGAGCGGCGTTGCCGCGGCTGCAGAAGCCATATGCCCAGGAGCCTCTGAAAAAGTTTCAGTGGAACCGCACTCTTGCCCTCGAACTGTCTCAGGCAAGTCAGCAGTGACTGCGCGCGCGCTAGCTCGTAAGCTGCGCGGACATGGCGACCGAGTCGATATCCATACCGAGAAAAGAGATCCTCTGCACGGGGCAAAGTTTGCTCTTCTCCCAGTTGACCCGAAGGCCCAGACGAGCTAGGTGCCGAAGCACTAGGTCCCTGTGTTCGCAACCTGAACTCGAGAGTGAGCTATGATCAGCCAGTCGTCGATATAACTCAGGATGCGAACCCCGTGTTCCCGAAGGGGAACAAGGGCAGCCTCGACGACCTTCGTGAAGATGCGTGGAGACAGGGCTAGCCCGAAAGGGAAAACCGCGTACTGGATGCCTGCCCCTGAAAGAAAACCGAAGGAATGGTCTGTGTCAAGGAGAATAGAGACATGAAGTAGGCGTCCTTCAGGTCGATCGCTGCAAACCAATCCTGGGCCGTATGCATTCGAAAACGCGTTTGAGCATCTTGAACGGCATCCTGTGAAGGGAGCGGTTCAGCACGCGCAAGTCCAGGATTGGCCGTAACCCACCGGTTTTATTGGGGACAATGAAGTAGGGGCTGAGAAGCCGGCTGGACCTCATCTCGGCTGGAGGGACAGTCTCGATTGCGCCCTTCGCCAGCAGGGTGGCAATCTCTGCTCTCCTGATGGGGGCATAGCCACCGACAAAAGTGGAGCGGACTCCCCAAGTGGGGAGGAGACCATGCGAACTGAGTCGCATAGCCGAGCCTGATGGTCCGCGCGACCCAGCGGGCCAGACAGGGAAGCTCTAACCAGGCTCCCAGGAACTGAACCAGCGGGATCATGCGACCACAGGCGTCCCCCCGGAGGGGCAGCGAAGCGGAGTAACTGGCCCAGACGTGGACGGCATAGCGGCCCGATGTGGGGGCACAGTTAGCAACCGCGCCCTGGCAGAGGGGCCAGGGGAGGACCAGGCTGGTCGTCCCGCGGGGGCCTGCTCTGCCAGGGGTCTGGCGACAGAGGGGGACAGGGGCGAAGCGGTCCGTGGACGGCACGTCATGTCAACCACCTCTGGGACAGAGGGGGACGAGGAGAGCACGGCTTGTGGGCGGCGCTCTGTGACGTCCGAGAACTCTGTGCTCAGAGACGGGAGAATCAGCTCTTTGGAGAATAAGGATTCTTCCCCGGCCCTCCCCGGGGAAAGGAGTGGTCCTGCTACCAACTCCTGGAAAGAACTGAGTCCCATCTCTGAGGAGCCCAACTCAAGAGCGCCGCTTAACCCGGCGTTTAGCGGGGTGCGGGGCTGGAGAGGACTGTGGCGTCCGGCCGCGGCCTCCAGAGCCGACCCGGGTGAACGGGCGGGGTGGGAGCCGCGGGGGGGCGCCCTCGGCAGTGGGCAGACCGAGGGATCTGAGCGGACGGCGGGGCCGTCGGGACAGAATCAACCTCAGTCTGCTCCATCGCCGAGGTGCCCGTCTCACGAGCGCCGCTTAACCCGGCGTGTAGCGGGGGGCGGGGCTGGAGAGGGCTGTGGCGTCCGCCCGCGGCCCCCAGAGCCGGCCCGAGAACGGGCGGGGTGGGAGCCGCGGGAGGGCGCCTTCGGCGGTGGGCAGACGAGGGATCTGAGCGGACGGCGGGGCCGTCGGGACAGAATCAACCTCACTCTGCTCATGGGCGGCTGAGAGCTGTTGGGCAAGCCCTCAACCGCACCGCCGAAGAGGCCGACCTGGGATATGGGAATGTCGGACAGACGGGTCCGCGCGACATCCAGCACATCAGACAGGTTCAGCCACAGACTGGTAAGCATCACCTGACCCAGGGAGCGTACGGCCACTTTCGTCGCTCAGAGAGCAAGGTCAGTGGCGGCGCGCAGCTCAGTGAAGAGCCCTGGGTCAGTCCCGCCCTCGTGCAGGTCCATGAGCATCTGGGTCAGGTGGACCAGCAGAATGACCATGGCATGCAGTGAGGCGGCTGCCAGTCCCGTGGCGCTATAGGATCTCGCCACAAGCGTAGACGAAAAACTACAGGCCACGGGCGGGTGCTTAGGATTGCGCCGAGAAGAAGCACTCTGAGGACACATAGCATCGCAACAGAGCGTTCAGCCGGGGGAACCCCAGTGTACCCAAGGGCAGCGGCCCCATCGAGGGGAGGAAAGGCGGATGAGATCAGCGAGCGGTCCTGAGAAGACAAGGGGGTCTTCTAGGACTTCGAGATCTCATCATGCACGTCCGGGAAGAGAGGTATTGGGGTTTGCCACGGACGAGGGTCGGCGGCCTTACCCAAAACCAATCGTCCCAGGAAAGCATGGCCGTCATCTCCGGATCAGACTCAGGCACAGCCGTATGCACACCGGAAGGTGGCAGCTGTGACGAGCCCTCACTTCCAGAAGACTCAAGCCCACCTAGTGATGCTGCAACAGACATGGCATCTTCCTCTGTAGCTTCAACTGAAACACGCGGGCCACCAGAGGGTAGACTCGCGGGAATCAGCAGTTCACTAGCGGGCACCGTCATTGAAGAGGGGGGCTGGGGTCACGGACACATAGTCGGCGCCTTGTTCCAGACCGTAACCCTCAGGTCACCCTGGCCACCCGCCGAAGATCGGGGGGTGGATGAGGGGACTCTCACTCTTGCGAGTTCACAGAGTCTCGACCTATTTATGACGCGATGATCACGTTCCCTTGCGAGAACATGAGTCACCCACGAGCACTGTTCAAGCATGATCAAACACACTAGACAGCGCTCGTGCCCATCAGAGTCCGATACCAGTCCGCTGCAACCAGAAATGCACGGGCGAGCCGTCTTTAAAAAGACGTGCCGCGTGCGAGCTCTTTTATGAGAGGAGAGAAAAAACTCCGCGATGTTGAAGCGCACAGGGAGACACACACACACTGGCAGATTACTGCACAGATCAGCAGGCACTGTGAGCTCGCTGCAGATCGCCGTCACACCAACACCGGAGAGAGAAGCTCGTCTCGTAGAGCGAAGTCAGAGATGACTGTGGAGTGAAGAAATGCACTTGGCTCCGAAGCGAAAACATATCTGCCTGTTGCTGGCGTCCTCCTTTTATACCCACGAGGTGGGGCGGAGTTACGTCATGCAAATTCCGCAGACCCATGGCATTTCTTTGCCATTGGCTCGTTTTGTAATACTCGAAGTCGATAGGTGTTCTAAGCGAAACCCCATTCGTCGTCATCCGACGTAACTCGGAGTGACAACGAAAGGGAACTCATTTTCTCAAGAATATTGAAGCCATTATAAAAACGCAGTGCAGCTGCACAGGGAGCACAGAGTAGAGCGTTTAGCTCGCTCAACTGCACGAACCTATGGCGAGGCGGCTGAGACGCGCCGCGTGAATCAATCGGGTCGCTGCACGTCAGAACCTTTTTAACGTTTATATATATTATAGGCTATATACTATAATTTTTTTCCTTAAAAATTGTGTTTAAAACCATTTAACACGCAGGTCCTTACATTAGAAAAGAGCAAAAGCTTGACTGTGACTGAAAGCATAAATTATGTTATCTGATGCAAACATTTTTTTATCGACGTTTCTGAAAATGTTGGTAAACTGATTTTAATATTGTGTAATGTATGAAATTTAATATAATAATACATTTTATTTGCTTAAGCGAATTTTTATCATTAACACATGTATCTCATCTGGGTGCTAACATGATAACCTATTTCCAGCTATCTGAAGTACTGCATGCCCACTTAGCATTCAGTGTCTGTATGTATAAGCCTCATCTGTGGAGACCTACTTTTGCTTGGCGTAGGTTCATACAGAGCCTTGATATGCCCCTTTTACAAAGACAAGCATGGTGTACTACACCACCAGAATCATACGCACCGACTAATCAACAGGCACATTTGACACGGTCATATTACCCCAGTGGACACGTTTTGATTCGTTCCGTCAAATCTGTACATGGACGTTTCTGAAATGAAACAAGGGTCGCTAAATTGTTGAACTCTCTGTGACCTGTGAGTGATATATTTAGGTCAGAGGATTGAGAGGGATATGACAGAGCTTGTTAACGGGGACTCGACAAGGCGCTGGAACATTTTTCTGTTTATTTCACTATGTCGCTTTATTTCAGATATCAGGTTGCAGATGATGCCCTGCGGTAGTTGGTGGCAGCAGAAGTATAACTTATGCCTATAAATGGGAGTGTGTTTGTAAGACTGTTTTTAAGACTCTGTTTGACTCGTTGTCTACCTTGTAAGTAATCATTCATGTAGGATGTTTTCTTGTGTTCAAAACCGCTTATTGGAATTGAAAAGACTATGCGTTTGTCGTCTGAATATGCTAGTCTGTTAGTCTAAATATCCTTATCCCACCCACAGATTTATCTGATTGGTCGGTTTAACACTGACATTTGATTGAATATAGTGCAACAGTGCCCACCCACTATTTCAGTGGCCATATTTCTGAAAAAAAATTCCCATAGGGATTTTTCAAATCTATGTGTTAAAGGATTATAATCCATAAACCAAACCAACTAGCAATGAGGTGAATGGCAACATTACAAACTTTGATTTGAAATAAAAAGTATTTGGAAAAAGGTACAAGTTACAATACAATACAATAAGCAATACAATAAAAAGGTAGGTGTCTTTACTTACAGAACACAGCACTATACAGTTTGATATTAGCAAAGCTAAGCTAACATGTTTCACAGCTAATCTAACATGTTGATCTCTAACGAGAAGCACCAACAATAGATATAAACAAATATTGATTGAAATAGTGATGGAACTAATAAAATGTATGTCCACATCCACTTTTAGACTAGCTGGCCAGTTGGATGCTGTTTTAGCATTTGGCTAACATGAGCTACTTTGGAATAAGCAGCATTTTCTTTTGGATCCTTTGTGTCGGAAGTACAATTATAATGCCTTAAAATGTTTTAAGCAGCTCATTAGGTTTTGAAACAGTTGTGGAAATGAATGAACTTACACATGTACGGTATGTTATGATTACAATGTCACATTTGGGAGATTGTTTCTCAGGTCAATTAATAGATTAATACTTGCGGATTTGGTGTGTTCAGTTGACTGATCAATGTTGTTTTCTTAGTTTGGGGTCTGGAGCTTTGCCTCAGTCATCTGTAAAACAAACTTTGTGTACTGTTAAGCGTAAAACTGTTGAGATTACAGGTGATCTTCCTCTTGCTAGCTACATCCATCACTGCTCATGCCCACCACAACAGGTGCTGTGCCCTCCCATCGGTTCTCATTGACTGTCCTGCCCGCCCATCATGGCAACAAAGCTCTCTAATTGGTTCTCAGTGGATTATCTGGGGTTAATTAACTGCTGTGTTTGATGGTGGAAGGCTCTGATGAAGGTCTGTCATGCTGAATAATGGGGCTGCCTGGCCGGGGCAGAGGCTGAGAGTGTGGCCATGGTTTCGCCTCCTCTCTTCTCTCCTTCATTCCTGTGTTTCAGCATCTCAGCTATAAAGGATTAATGACACCATTACCATGATTTATTTCTGTGTGGATTTGTGTAGAATCATCAATCTGTTTGGACATTTTATGTTTTTTTTTTCCTTCCATCTAGGCTGATGGTAAATCTTGTATTTTTGTCTTCTTTTTTTTTTTCTTTATGTCTACAGGCAAGCCCGTGATGATTATTACAGAGTACATGGAGAATGGATCGTTGGATACTTTCCTGAAGGTGAGGAAGGCAAAATGCCCATGGCACAAGTCCACACCGATATTCACATGCCATTTAAGATGCTGCCTTACATTTAATTACCTACAGCCAATAAACGAGCATCGCTCAAGGGTATAAGCCACGGATACCTCCCTGAAAGTCTATTACTGGAGGGAAATTAAGCATGGAATGGATGCCTGGTCGAGGCAGCACAGATTCAGTTGCGGACTGTCCATTAGGACTCCCGCATCCTGTCTGTTGTACAGCGAACGTTCCAAGGTTATTATAGTTTGTTTCAGTTTAGTTTTCATTTCATGGGAAATTCTGTTGCGTTTTTATATACTTATTTTTAGTTAAATATTTTCTGTTTAGATACAACAGAATATTCCCATCTAAAATAGATTTAGCATGGTGCCATTTGCATTTTTTCAGAGTAATGGTTGAATTAAACTGCATCACTGCACTATAATGCCAGTTATTTTTGCATTTTTATTTCAGTTTATTTTTCATTGAAAGTTTAGTTTTTTTATTTATTTTCATTAAATACATTTTGTATTATTATTAATATATAAATAATTTCTGCTCACAAATATAGTTTTTGCCTTTGAGTTACACTTTATTTCTATAGTTCGCTTTAGACATTCTACTAACTACAAGTAACTTTACAACTATACATGACAACTAACTCTCATTAATTTGCAACAACATGTCAACTAACTCTCATTAGAATATTAGTAGACTGTAAAGTTACTTATAGTCAGTAGAATGTCTGTTGGAAGACCATCAAAATAAAGTGTTAGCAGATATTAAGCAGACATTCTACTAATACTTTACTAATACTTTAATTACTGGCAGTTGTCTTGTAGTTGCAAAGTTACTTACTGTATGTAGTCAGTAGAATATCTAAAGTGGACTATCGAAATAAATCGTTACCCGTCTTTGTTTTAGTAAACGATAATAACACTTGAGCGTGTATTTGAGTGAACGTGTTGTGAATGTGTCTCGTACAGAAACAGGAAGTGAGTAAATGAACTCGGTAGATTTATAATAAGGTTATGCTCGCCCCACCAAGCTGCCATAATGTCTCCTATGCAATCCTCACTAATTTATTACCGCCTTTGTCACCCAGCGGATCAGGCCACAAAGTTTTATTACGCACAGCACAGATACGTTTTCCTTTAAGTCAGGACTCTTTTTAATTGCCTACACTTTGAGAAAATGAAAATGAAATCTAACACCCCCTCCCCTAAAAACGGGCCTGTCTGAGACTTTCGATCTTTCTGCAGCGTACATAATGAATCCCATAAATACCCCCTTAGCCCACATAAAAAGCTAATATAATTATGGGTTCCGTTTTATGGCTAATAGCTCATAGTTCGGCCACCCAGCTACATGTGTTTAATTAGAAGACAGATCAGTTAAGCATCACTTACTAGTAGAAAAACAAATGATTTCTCTCTGTCTCTATGTCTGCGTCTCTCTGCTCTTCCTGTAAGTAGTGTGGCTTCTGACAGTAGATTGATAACAACCAGTTGATCAGGCCGGACGATCAATCAGCGGCCACATTTCACAAAACACAGCGTAATTAACTTACCCACATTATGATGCATGAAATACTATATGAGAGCATGTTTCTGATTGATTTGGCTCGGAGGTACAAAAGTGGAGTTTTAACAAGATTAGTGTACTGCCCAGATATGGAGATTAAGACATTCAGCTAATTGCTTATTGCGAAGATTGTTTTTGAGGCAAAATGGATGTCTGAGCTCTTTTGTTCAGCTAACAGAGGCACCAAATCCAGATGGTTTTACATTAATAAAGGACTATCAACATTATAGCAATTATGGCAGAAAGAGCTGTAAAACCAGAGGTCAGAGTCTTTTGCATAATGAATCAGAACTCGGGGCAAAACCATTGGATGTATATATTACACACACTATTAATATGATTATAAATAATATATAATAATAAAGATTTGTAAAATAATAAAAGTAAAAAAATGTTGATAGTTCATGATACCTGATTTTAACAAATTGAAAAGCATTATTAACCTACTTATAGTTGCCTCTGCATGTAAATACATGTTCAAGTTCAAACCACAATGAGTTTTGCATCCTGCTGCCACAGGAGAACAGTTTAAAGTTACTATTTAAACCTTTGTTTCCACAGTGTACACCACCTGTAAAATCTATAAAAACTAACATTTGCCGTCACTTTCTCTTGCAGAAACATGACGGGCAGTTTACGGTCATTCAGCTGGTGGGGATGATGCGTGGTATCGCTTCAGGAATGAAGTATCTGTCTGACATGAGCTACGTCCACCGTGACCTGGCGGCACGAAACATCCTGGTGAACAGTAACCTGGTGTGCAAAGTGTCCGACTTCGGCCTGTCCAGAGTGCTCGAGGACGACCCTGAAGCTGCGTACACCACACGGGTAAAACACCTTTCCCTGTCAAGGTTATTTTAAAAGTCATTATCAATTTTACAAAAACAGGGAATGAAGGAAGAACTAAATGAATAAAAAATGTATGTTGTTTATTGTTTTGTAACATCTTGTATGCTGTATAAATTCTGCTTTGGTGGGTATTTATTTAGTGGTTTTTCAGAGCTAGCTTTCATTGTCGTCTCATTTTTTGCGAATACGGTAAATCTGACAAATCCCATAAGACCTTAGTTAAGAAATATTGATTAAAATGTCTGATCTGAATAGAGAAATAGATGTCTCTTATGTTCTTTAAAAGTGTTTGATTGTGTGAATGAACTAAGATGAGACACAGAGAGAAAGAGGAGGGATGTTTGAGAAGTGAGTTGGCTTTCTCAGGGGTCAGTTTCTCTGTCCACACAGCATGTATTAATTACATCCGTTTCTGACAGGACAGCCTACACTCGCTCTCTGTCCTTCTCAGCTCGGTAATTGGTGAGCACCCCTGTGGATGCGTATGAAGGCCAAGGGCAAGAGAGGGATGCGAGGCTGTGTGTGCGTGTAGCCTTCAGTGTCTACCCGGGTGGACAAGGCATAGACTCAGCAGGAGACTCTGTTGTCACATGCAAACAAGGGAGGGAGGTGCTTGTACTACCCTGAACGGACCCCTGCAGATTGCCTTTTGATGCTCGTGTGTATGCGCGCCTGAGACAAAATGTGTTTCAACAGGGAGGAACTCTTAAAATATAAGTGTCTCTGACATTCAGCGCACCGTGCCCTGTTGCTTCAAGCCCTGAAATCATGAAGAGACAAAACCCTTCAGGCCATGCGAGGCAGCCGTTTATGTTGCTGTGACTTTATATAATTAAAAAAAATTGTAAAGATCGGTTTTTGAAATTCTCTTTAAATGATTTTACCCCATGGGCCCTGCTGACGTTCTTTGGCACGCTCGTCACGTATCAGTATATAGACTACAGCCAGTTTGTCTTTTGTTTGACTTTGACTGTAGAGATTAACTACAAACTACTGCAGCTATTTAAAAAGGCATTTAGGGAAATACAGACCCTGCCATAGTGCTGGAATGGAAAGGCAAATATTGTATCTATTCTGCTGTTTGTTTATGGGTCTTTCTTTAACTTTCAGAATGAAATTTCTTAAAACACATTTTTCACAAACTCATTAATTTTAGTAGTGTACTAACAACGTCCAACCGCGCAGAATTGTCATTTTTTTTATCATGGAAATTACACCACAATGTTATTTCAGCTACATCTCAGCTTGTATATTGTGTTGAAATGACGATGATGGAAATTAACATTTTTGGAATAAAATAGTCTTGCTACAGTAAGGCTAATTTCATAGTTAGCATTTTATGTCTTAAATAATGACAATTAAGCCATACACTACCGTTAAAAAGTTTGGGGTCAGTAAGATTTAAAAAAATATATATATATGTTTTTAAAATGGGTATCTTATGCTCACCAAGGGTGCATTTATTTGCTCAAAAAACTTAAAAAAAAAATAATATTGCGAATTATTACAATTTAAAATAACTGTTTTCTATTTTAAAAGAGCAGCCAAAACTGCAGTTCCCTTTCGTTGTCACCCCGAGTTACGTCGGATGACGACGAATGGGGTTTCGCTTAGAAAGCCTATCAACTTCGAGTATTACAAAACGAGCCAATGGCAAAGAAATGCCATGGGTCTGCGGGATTTGCATAGCGTATCTCCGCCTTACCTCGTGGGTATAAAAGGAGGACGCCGGCAACATGCAGATATGTTTTCGCTTCGGAGCCAAGTAAATTCTTCATTCCACAAGCCATCTCTGAACTGTCAGGCTAAACACAATCAGGCTCAGCTACACGATTCAGTTCGCGTGGTCTCCTCCCTGCTTCAGGTGAGTCCGCACCACTTTGGTCGGTGGCCATGTCCCTATCATGAGAGCGGAGGTTGCCACCCTGCTGGCGAAGGGTGCGATCGATACTGTCCCTCCAGCCGAAATGAGGTCCGGCTTCTACAGCCCGTACTTCATTGTCCCGAAGAAAACCGTTGGGTTAAGGCCAATCCTGGACCTGCGCGTGCTGAACCGCTCCCTTCACAGGCTGCCGTTCAAGATGCTCACTGCCAAGCACATTTTTGAATGTGTACGGCCCCAGGATTGGTTTGCAGCGATCGACCTGAAGGACGCCTACTTTCATGTCTCCATTCTCCCTCGTCACAGACCGTTCCTTCGGTTTGCTTTCGAGGGGCAGGCATATCAGTACGCGGTTCTCCCGTTCGGGCTAGCCCTGTCTCCTCGCGTTTTCACGAAGGTCGTCGAGGCAGCCCTTGTTCCCCTCCGGGAACACGGGGTTCGCATCCTGAACTATCTCGACGACTGGCTGATCCTAGCTCACTCTCTTGACACCTTCGGGTCAACTGGGAGAAGAGCAAACTCTGCCCCGTGCAGAGGATCTCTTTTCTCGGTATGGAAATCGACTCGGTCGCCATGCCCGCGCAGCTTATGAGCGAGCGCGCGCAGTCACTGCTGACTTGCCTGAGACAGTTCGAGGGCAAGAGTGCGGTTCCACTGAAACTTTTTCAGAGGCTCTTGGGGCATATGGCATCTGCAGCCGCGGCAACGGCACTCGGATTGCTTCATATGAGACCGCTTCAGCTTTGGCTTCGCGACCGAGTCCCGAGGTGGGCATGGCAACACGGCACCTTCCGAGTACCAGTTACTCCGACCTGCCGTCAGACCTTCACCCCGTGGTCGAACCTCAGTTTTCTACGGGCCAGACTGCCTCTGGAACGAGCTTCGCGGCATGTTGTTGTAACGACAGATGCCTCCTCCACGGGCTGGGGCGCCATGTGCAATGGACGTGCTGCCGCGGGCTCCTGGATAGGACCCCAGCGCCTATGGCACATCAATTGCCTCGAGTTGCTGGATGTACGTTTTGCCCTGCGCCGCTTCCGGGTCGTGCTCAAGGGCCAACACGTACTAGTCCGATCAGATAATACCGCGACTGTAGCGTACATCAACCGCCAAGGTGGTCTGCGCTCCCGACGTATGTCGCAACTCGCCCGCCACCTCCTCTTATGGAGTCAGAAGCATCTGAGGTCGCTTCGTGCCATTTATATCCCCGGAGCTCTGAACTGTGTAGCCGACGAGCTCTCACAGTTTCAGTTCCTCCCGGGGGAATGGCGGCTCCATCCCGGGTCGGTTCAGCTGATTTGGGACCAGTTCGGGGACGCACAGATAGATCTGTTTGCCTCTCAGGACTCGACCCATTGTGCCCAGTTTTTTTCCCTGACCGAGGGCACGCTCGGCAAGGATGCTCCGGCACACAGCTGGCCGCAGGGTCGCAAGTATGCTTTTCCCCCAGTTTCCCCCAGTGAGCCTTCTTGCGCAGACCTTGCGCAAGGTCAGGGAGGACGGGGAGCAGGTCATTCTGGTTGCGCCTTACTGGCCCACCAGGACCTGGTTCTCCGAACTAGTACTCCTCACGACAGCACCTCCCTGGCCGATCCCTCTGAGGAAGGACCTCCTTTCTCAGAGACGTGACACCCTATGGCACCCTCGTCCCGATCTTTGGAACCTCCACGTGTGGCTCCTGGATGGGACGAGGTAGGTTTGAGTACCCTACCACCAGCGGTGGTGGCTACCATCACTTCCGCTAGAGACTCGTCCACGAGACATCTCTATGCGTTGAAGTGGAACCTCTTCGTCAACTGGACCCCCGGAGATGTTCGATCAGCGTCTTGCCTTCCTTCCTACAAGGTGGGTTGGAGCGAAGGCTGTCTCCCTCCACCCTAAAAGTCTATGTCGCCGCCATTGCCGCACAGCATGACTTTGTTGAAGGTAAGTGTTTGGGAAGGCACGACCTGATCGTCAGGTTCCTGAGAGGGGCAAGGAGACTGAATCCTCCTCGCCCTCCTCTTGTTCCCTCTTAGGACCTCTCAGTGGTGTTAACTGCCCTGCAGAGTGCTCCATTTGAGCCTCTGCAATCAGTGGAGCTTAAGTTCCTGTCAATGAAGACAGCGCTCCTGGTTGCACTGGCCTCCATCAAGAGGGTAGGGGACCTGCACGCATTCTCCGTTGACGAAGCGTGCCTGGAATTCGGGCCGGCCTACTCTCACGTGATCCTGAGACCCCGGCCTGGATATGTGCCCAAGGTTCCCACCACTCCCTTCCGGGACCAGGTGGTGAACCTGCAAGCGCTGCCCCCGGAGGAGGCAGACCCAGCCTTGGGACTGCTCTGTCCAGTACGCGCTCTCCGCGCCTATGTCGACAGAACGCAGTGTTTCAGGACCTCAGACCAGCTCTTTGTCTGTTATGGTGGGAAGCTGAAGGGAAAGGCTCTCTCAAAGCAGAGGTTGTCTCACTGGATAGTGGACGCCATTGCTTTGGCTTACCAGCAGCAAGGTCGACCGTGCCCCCTTGGTGTGACTGCCCACTCCACCCGGAGTGTGGCGTCCTCTTGGGCTCTAGCGCATGGCGCCTCCCTGACAGACATCTGCAGAGCTGCAGGCTGGGCGACACCGAACACAGTCGCCAGATTCTACAATCTCCGAGTGGAGCCTGTGTCCTCTCATGTACTCGCTTCAACCAGCTAGTACTGGACCCGCTCAGGTGTCTTCGCTTGCTCGCCATTCCACTCAACGGACTGGATATGTGCGATATTCTCCTCAGGTGAGCTTCCCCGAAAGCCCTGAGTTCCTCCAGCACTCCTGACGTCGGCGCCAGTGCTATTGCCTGCGCGTCGGCTAGGTGCCTCCCGTGTGCATGGTCCCTCCCCTGAGCAACCCCCACATGTGTATTTCCACTGTAAGCCTCTCTGAGCATGTGTCTTTCCCTTGGCAAGCCACCTTGAACCCCTGGGGTTGAAATATTCCACCTGCGGCTGGACACCCCAGTGTTCTCCATATGCGTCATATGTATATTCTCTAAGTACCCCCCTCTGGGCTGGCAATAATTGCATTTTCCCTAAACTTGGGATATGCCCCCCAGTGTACCTTGGTATTCCTGTGTTAAATAGGAGTCCTTCATCCGTGCCAGTCTCACAACAAGGGAGCTCAGATACGCAGGGCACTGGAAGCAGCCGAGAAGGTGGCGTGATTAGACTGGTAACCCCATTCGTCGTCATCCGACGTAACTCGGAGTGACAACGAAAGGGAACGTCTCGGTTACGTATGTAACCCTCGTTCCCTGAGTAGGGAACGGAGACGTTACGTCTTCCTGCCACTTTCTCCTGTACCGCGGGGATCGCCTGAAGCTCAGTCTTGGCTCCTCAGCTTTCTAAGCGAAACCCCATTCGTCGTCATCCGACGTAACGTCTCCGTTCCCTACTCAGGGAACGAGGGTTACATACGTAACCGAGACGTTTTTAGTGTCACATGATCCTGCAGAAATCATTCTAATATGCTGATTTGATTCTCAATTTGGTGCTCTCTTTTTGTATCAGTGATTAAAACGTTTGTAATGTTTATTATTTTTGTGGAAACTGACACATTTTTTTAATGCTTTGATAGAAAGTTCAAAAGAACAGCATTTATTTCAAATAGAAATATTTTGTATAATTATAAATGTCTTTACTGTCCCTTTTCATCAATTTAATGTGTCCTTGTTGAATAAAAGTATTAATTTCTTAATAAAAAAAAACATTTTACTGACCCAAACTTTATGTTTTTATGTATAACTTTATATAACAATAGTGTATTTTCACAATTTATGCATAATTACGCACAAATAAAAAACATTTCTTTATTTTATTTTTTATATGACGTGTCATATTTAATCCCAAGCACTTCACTGACACTGTTATCTCTTGGTAACCAAGTACACAATTTTTTTTTTTTTTTAGAAAACTTGTTTGATGTGGTAGAAATTGTGCCATAAATGAGGGACAATCCTAAGTTTTGAAAATGACAGAAATTATTTTCTGTCGTATTGCAAAATACATTTAAAATCAACCCCTGGGACATGAAAGTACCTGATTTTAAAGAAACACCATCTTTTTATTTCCTTTTTAGGGTGGAAAAATTCCCATTCGATGGACGGCTCCTGAGGCTATAGCGTACAGGAAGTTCACCTCAGCAAGTGACGTTTGGAGTTACGGCATCGTCATGTGGGAGGTGATCTCATATGGAGAGCGGCCTTATTGGGAGATGTCTAATCAAGACGTAAGTGTCCTTGAGAAACTGGAAAAACTCATGTTCTCTCGTGTATTGTTTAAATTGAAATCTGCTCCACTAATATCTAATATCTCCACTAATATCATTTCCATTGAAGCCTCTTGAGAGAGGGGGAGGGCAGAGTCTCTGAGCAGTGTGTCCTTGCAAGTAAAATCTTCCTGCGGTGATGTCTGTATAGAAACCGCTCGAATGACAATTGTTTTTAGAAGCCTCGTAAACGAGAGCTGTCCAGCTGCTCCTCCATTTAATACAAGCCAGTGAAACACACTTCATCCCTCACTGCTATATTATGCTAACAGTTTCTGACTTCTCCCTTTATTACCATCAGAGGAAATGTCATAGAAATCTTGAAGACCTTCAGGGCACCGCTGATAATGATTTAGATCTTCTGTGCTCATTCTGAAACACAGAAGAATGTTTCATGTCTAAAAGAAAATAGCTAATTTGATTTAAGAACATGAAGTGGCAGAGAACAGGGGCTGTTTTAACCATAGCATTGAGTTATAGTCATATAGGAGATGTATTGTACCAATGAATGTTACATGACTCAATTAAAGGTTCCAATGTTTTACGCCATGGAATAGACAAAAGTTAATTTAGATAAAGTAATATAGAAATGTAAATGTGATGTTCCTTACAGTAATATACCATGGTAACTACTACTAAACTTAATTTTTCCACTAAAGTACAATGATAGCATACCAGGTGCTTGTATTAGCCATTAACAGTGTTATCAAAAGAAGAAAAGAACAGAAATATTCAGAAAGCTTTATCATTTGAAAAAGATCCTACATTATTTTAGTATGGTTTTGTAGCAACATTAACAACAGCAGCAATGAAACAGGAAAAACTATGTAACCTAAAAATGTGCTTCATATGGTAGCAACTATATTACTGCATTTTACTTGAGTCAAAAATATGATTTTATTTGACTGAATAATTTAAGTTATTTTAAGGGACAAATACAGTAGAAATATATCCTTAAGGTTACATACTGGTAATTTTCTGCCAGAACATTATCGGTTGAGTTTACGGACATTTCCTTTAACTCTAAAACACAACACAATGCAATATGTGTAATTCAAAATATGGGTAAAACACCTGTGAAAAATCATTATGGAAAATCTCTTCATGTTAACACAGTACAATGGGCCCTATTTTATGGACTTTTCTGTGTGCATTTTCAGGTTTTGTTATTTGTTCGTTGTATTGTGTTTAATCTATGTGCCTCTGTTTCAGGTGATTAAAGCTATAGAGGAGGGTTACAGGCTGCCCGCTCCGATGGATTGTCCCGTGGTCCTCCACCAGCTGATGTTGGACTGCTGGGAGAAGACTAGAAGCGAACGACCCAAATTTGGGCAGATTGTCAACACTCTTGACAAACTCATCCGCAACCCCAACAGTCTGAAAGAGCTTGCCAACAGCTCAGTCTGGTGAGAAACTGATATGAACCTGTGCTTCAGCTTTTCACACTATGCTTAACCCCGTATTAAGGCCACTTTTTTTAACCCTTGGTTATGTAATGTTCATAGTGCAATAAATCATGTAAAATCTTGGTTTCCTGTAAAAACATCTGAATATCCTTTAAACAATATAAATTGAAGGTAAGATAATATACACAACCATTAAATTATACTTTTATGTAATAATGCATTAAACATATATAAAAAGAGACAGTAAAGACATTTATAATGTTGCAAATGATTTCTATTTTCAAAAAAAAAATTGGTGTAGACACTTAAAGAGGTTACATGTTCATCACTAAATAAGAAAATGAGAAAACTACCCCAAGAGTTTTAATAATGTAAAGTGTGTTCAAAAAAAGTATGATCAGACCTGATTGATCCAGATAACCCAAGATTATGTTAATTCAGGGTTATAAAGAACCGTTGCTTAACCATTTATTAACATTGTTTAAATATGATAAATTGGTGGAAACATGAAACAAAAAGAACGACACCAGTTTAAACCAAAGGATTGTCTATTTTAAAGTGAACATTTAAAAGCCACAAAAAAAATCCCTAAGAGCTCAAATAAATCAAGAGAAAATCCAATCCAGCTTTTCTTTGTCTGCCCCATAACCTCTCAAATCTTTCGTTTAATGTGAGACAACAAGCTGATAAACTCCATATCGTCTAATATAACCAAACCCAGTGTCACTGATCCTTTTCCAGCAGTCATTCATCTCGCAGCTTTGTAAAAAGTCATTGTCGTATAGATAGCCTGAACCCCTATTGTAAAAAACCTGACATGAGACAGAGCGCAGACTCCCCCCTCCACCTGCGGTTTATCAGGAGCGCTGGAGACGGAGACGCAGAGTTCACATTTCAGCCGTAAAGCTAGTGAGTCAGAGCCCTTCTTGAGATATACGCTTCTTCAAGCCCATCACAGTCTCTCTGATTACAGCCCAAACTGCCAGTCATTTTATCCCTCTGTGTCCGAAGAGGACAAAGAAGAACGAGGGCGTTAAATACATCCCAGGTCTGAGATTGAATTGACCCCCGGTTTTCACTCAAACTCTGCTGTCACTTAACATTGTGAGCCTAACCTGTCTGTCACGAAAAACGGAAAGGGAACATAATGGGTTTTAACCTCAACCGCAACTCTTTAACTCTTTATCCTGTTCCCGTGAAATTACTTAAGATATCGACTCACAAGGAAGTGCAAGGAAGTTCTTGGATCAACTTGCTTTTTTGGTCCTGAAAAATCGCTATCATTAAACAAATGACAGTTTGATTAAATTTTTGTTAACTGTAAGCCTGAAGCTGAACCCTTAACACTATAACCTACAATTCCAACGACGATTTATTATGCAAGAGCAGTTTTCCATCTCTGTACTCAATTCTTTACCATTAAACCACACCACAATTGATACAAATCCAATTTCCTTTCCAGGGAAGACCCCACCACCCCAGAGTTCAGCGTGAGTACGGTGGATGAATGGCTAGACGCCATCAGTATGGGCCAGTACAAGGACAACTTCTCCGGCGCGGGCTACGTTTCTCTAGATTCCATACTGTACATCAGCTTGTGGTAAGTTTGTGTATCTGTACTCACATCTTGGCAAGTGTTCAGACCCACATTTTTATTTTTAATGTTTTATTTTATTATGTATAATTATTTGGGGTGAATAAGATTTTTTATTTTATTTTTTGGAAAGACTGAAGGACTTTTATTATACATTTTTTTATTATTATTATATTTTATTTTTACTTTATTATTTTTAATTTCTATTTCAATTAAATGTTGTTCTTTTTAACTTTCTATTCATCAAAGAAATCTGGAAAAAAGTATCAAGGTTTCAAAAATATTAACGTTTATAATAAGAAGAAATGGTACTTGAGCATCAAATCAGCATATTAGAATGATGAAAATGCAGCTTTTTCAATTCAGCTGCAATATGTGTCATGCAAAAAAAGTATTTTTATAATGTGCTGTTGGGTAGTTCTGCCCACAAAGCAATCTCTTCGGTAATAAAATTGTGCTCCACATTGAAGCACATCAAATAGGTTCTGATTACTGTACTTTTTTCCTCCTTTCAGTAAGGGCAAAACAATTACTCAGAAACGAGAAATGAACCATCAGAGAAAAATAGTTGCAAGAAGGTGTTTATCGCAGTGATGCCATAGAAGAACCATTTTTTGCTTCCTCAAAAGAACCTTTCAGTGAACAGCTCTTAAAAGAACTATTTCTGTTTATGTGAAGAACATTGAAATAATCTAAAGAACCTTTTACGCAATGGAAAGGTTCCATGGATGTTAAAGGTTCTTCATTGAACCATCAATGCCAATAAAGAACCAATAAAGAGTGTACTCTTAAAGGCCCCCTGAAATCAAAATGTAAGTTTTTTAGCTTTTAGTATGAAACTGTTTTCCTTAAGGTTATGAATAAGTTGGTGTGTTCCAAAACAATGACAAAATTCGCATTTAGGAGATATAAGCATTCAAAACATACATTCTCTCACTTCCGCTAAAATGGATAACAGATGTTTATGGCATCACCGTGGACTTCAGCTTTCATCACATCTTCTGTCCAATCAAATACTCTCTAGAATCGTAATCGTCCCGCCCCTATGCTATAAATACCACCTGGCCAAAGCGACCATTGACACGTCACGGAGCAATATGGGTTAGAGATGTGTGTTCGGTTGCTCAAACCATTGAGTTGTATTCCGTTTTCTAACTGTACATTGGTTAAGAATGAAATGGCTAGAATTTATTCACACCTCCATCCTCAATCCAACGTATCATCAGCAGTCGGATTCGCTTCCATTGTGCTGTCAAGTACGACTTGCAGTCTGTGAGGTAAACTAAACGCTATTGTGTATTTGAAAAGAGGAAGGAGCCATTCAATATATGTCCAGCTGTATCTTCCTGTTTCAGTGGATATTATGTCAACACATCATAAAAAGCTGTGCGTTCCTAGGGACTTCAGTGGGCCTTTAAATATATTGTTCTTTAATGAATTATTCTACAACCAAACACCAAATAAACTGTACTTACTATGACCTGATTTCTTCAAACGTTTTCTCTTTTTTTGTCCCTTCTTCCTCAGTGAGTTAAGCAAGATGGGTGTGACTCTGGTAGGGCACCAAAAGAAGATTATCTCTGCCGTCCAGAGTTTGGACGCACAGGGGACACACGTGCAGGTATAACAAGCCTTCTCCACCGCCTGAGAGCGTACAGACTGAGAGAGTTAACAACTACTCCCACTACAGTCCCTATCAGCAGCTTCACTGTACAGTTCCCACCCTGGATGTTTCCGCATATGACCCTTTCATCAGCGCTCTGGCTTCCGTCCATGCACGTCCAAGCTTCCTACGAGCCAAGGGACACACCAAGACCGATCTGCAATTGCTTGACAAGCCCACGGCAAATCAGATATGAAGTATGATTATTAAACAAAAAAAGGAACAATAATACATTAGGGAGAATTCACAGCTTGTGTTTTACAGTTTCAACGTTTGCATTTCATGTGTGATCTTTTGCATATCAAAGGTCGGACTATTCATGAAAATGAGCGTTGTTGTTTCTTTTTATCACATCCATGTTTGGGATATCGGTTTGTTCTTCTACATCCACTATAAGCCACAGTACCATAAGAGAAGATGTTTACAGTATATTTATTTTGTCATAATTGAGGCAATGTTTGAGCACCGATGGATTCACGTCGCTGTATCCAATATTCAGGTGAAAAGAAAAGTTTGCGTTCCACCAGCAAAGATGGCACCCGCAACAACGAAGGAGAATTGTGAGGCCAGCGCAGGACGGCAAGATAAGATAAGAGAATTATATTCTTTTTAGCTGAGAAATAACTGCTCTTCACTCATTGCAGTGTTCCTTATGTGAACAGGCGCTGAAACAGTGCAAGCATTTGAATAAGAAACCGTTTGACTTCCAGATAAAAAGTAAAATGTTATTTCTGTCCATTCGCCACATAGACACGTTGTTCCACTGCAGTGAAAACAACTTCGAAACATTATTTACGTCATCATAACGTGTGTGTGTGTGTGCTCTCGTGCACCACGTCCTCATCGTCTTTACGTTTACACTCGTAGTGCGTGACGACATATACTATTGTACTATAGTGTATAAAATGTACAGTGTTGATTTAAAAAACGAAGACAAAATCGAAAAAACAGGAGAAAAACTAGAATGTTTGTAATGATGTACTTTTATTTAGTATGAAGAGGAGTTAGCGGCCGTGTGGTGCATTATCACCGCTGTCTGCTGATGTGCGATAATAACTCATCTCTGGAATGTAGCATGGATCCTAAGCTTCGTCTTTGATTGACAGGTGACAGTGACTGCAGTTTTTTCACTCAAGTGGTGCCCTTAGCTGCTTGACTTTAGATGCCTTATTAACTGTGCAGTTCTCTCTCTTTTTTCTCGTCCTCCCCTTAGAAATGATATCATGAAGTATAATGTATATAGTATTTATCATTGCGTCACTGAGAAGCTGGAGCTCGATATTAAAGCCAGGCTCAACATGTTTACCGTTGTTTTAGTCTGCTGTTTGTGGAAACGCATTAGATCTGCGCCGCTCTCGTGGGAGGCGCGGGGACATGTGGTATAGGGACGAAGAGGTTTTAATAAATCTATTGGGCTGAACTAAATTCCTCATGCCAACTTTACTGAGACTGATTTGCTGCACTGTATATTTTTGTACTAGTGAGGTTGTTCTGTAAAGTCAAAGTCTACCTGTTTTATTTAAATATATATGAGACAAATACAGGAACTGATGGTACTGAGAGGTAATCATATTTCAGGTCATGATCATGATTCCCATTTCAATCTTTGAATCATCATTTCAAATTTGATTTATTGTATGTCATTAATTGTTTCAATGCTTCAGCACAACACTGTAACTAATCGCAAGAGCTACTCAGAATATGTCGGGTTTCGCTGAAAGGATTTAAATATGCTAAAATATCTTGATTCAGAACTCTTTTAAAATGGAATTAAGTTATATTAAAATAAATATGTCCGAATTCTGTCTGCAGAATCCGAGTGGCTTTAAGTAAGCACACACAACCACAGTTCCGTCAGTCAATTATAAAGGTAAATCCATCATCATCTGATTTTAGATTATGTACAATATAAAAGTAAAATTTGCATAAATGCTGAAAATCTTTAAACGTATACCATGTTGACATAAACGGCAAAAACAAAACATTTAAAAATGTCAATCATACCAATATTGCAAATGGGTCACAACTATTGCACTTTTCTTTTAATTTTGCATATTTTAACCAGAGAAAAACACACTTCCTTAAACAAGCGATTATGCATTTAGTTGAATTAATTTGTTCTATCCTGAGATTAGTAAATTAATCTCATACACTTAATCTGATATTTCAATATGTAAAATAATTGCAGAAGGCCAGAATCTCATCCATTTTTATGCTAATTTTTGAATCTTAAATTAAATCTATTTGTCTCGGGAGGCAATATGCTGATGTGGCGAAATTGGCTGCACAAAATCCCAATGTTCCATTGAAACAATAAAAACATGATTTGGCGATGATGCTGATAATGGCAATATTAATAACCATTAATAAAACATAAGCTCCAAATTTTACTACTGCAACAAAAACTTTCTGGGTTTTGCAAATACAGCTAAGGAAATAAATCTATCTGTATCTGCTCACCAAATGAAAGCATACAAAGCAGGTGGTTGTGTGACTAAACAGTGTTAGAAGAATGTGGAATGTTGTTAATATGATAGAAGATGATAGATGAACATTGCTTATAAAGTTGTTGTCTTTTTTTCTGCCCTGGCTCTGTACATGTGTTTGGGCTGATCCTTTGTGAATGATCTCTGTTCTTTTGTAAGCTATGTGTCCATCATCTCTTCACACACTGCAGGTTTCTATGAGCTCGCAAAAAAAGAGTGTACGCATTGAGGTTCTTCATGTCGCTGTAATAAATGCTAATATTTTTAATTTCTCACCTGAAGCTTTGGCATCTCTTTTCCTTCTTCTCTAAATGCACCTCTGCATCACGCAAATGCATCATACACGCAGAAGCCATAAGACTCAAACGTTTTTATACCTAAACTTAGGTTTAGACAAGGGGTGAAAAAATGCACTGATTAGGGTGACCAGATGATGGGGAATGTTTGCTACGATGGATACTTCCCCACACACTCTTCCTGGTAACTGCAGAGACGTTTTTGCTTTTTAGCGGCGTGTTGGGGTTCCGGTACACCAGCCATGTCAATGAAACGAATCAATGAATGAAAATGAGCTTATCAATGCATATCTAAATTTGCGCCTACCGTATCTTTGTAGAACTTCAAAAAAAAAGAAACAAAAAAAATGCTGCAGCCAATGAGGGCGGCGGGGGCTGGCTGCAGGACGACTCAACCTCCACGGACAGTTTTTAATGTTTTATCATAACTAATAACTAGTAATAACTACTCAAGATTTTGCTTTAGTATAATTTTTGGTACAATTAGGGCCGGATTCGAGATTCGGGACAACAGCTTAGATTTCAGGAAAGTCCCGAATTTTTCTGGATGTCTGGTCACCCTAACACTGATGCATCCATTGAAAAATAGCAATGCATTATATGCAAGTCACAATGATGTGTATTGTATTGCACATCTGAAATACTGTAAAATGCCCTATTTTAAATTGTAAAAAATTCTGGAAAAAATTATATACACCAAATGTATAAACTGACCAAACTTTAGGCTTTTTGAATAACACTGAAATAGTTAAATCAAACTGTGACACATCTTGTGATCTTGTGATTGTTTCCTTAATATATATCAACTCAAGTAAAAAAAAAAAAATGTGTGCTCTTTTAGAATGAAATCTCTCATATATATATATATATATATATATATATATATATATATATATTCAGTAGAGCATCCTAATGAGGCTGTTACTGCAAAAAGTCCCATTTTTTATTTATGATAAGCAAAACAGGGCCTTTTGACCTGCGCGTTGTCCCAGAGACGGATGTCATATTCTCCAGAGAGAGAGAACAGGTCAGAGAAGGTCAGCTTTTAAAGGCACTCCTGCCTCTCTTCTCACTCTATGTTATGGCCATTACAACCAATCCCCACTCTCTTTTTCTCTCCTTTGTCTTGCTGTGCATTATACAGCACGCACACACACACAGATCATATGGAACACATAGTCATTTTTCAGCCATCATTAGTGTGGCAGGCGGACAGATTTATGGGCAGCCTGTAGGGCCACAATAATACAATCAGCAGGCAAGACAGTACAGATGAACATTACGGACTGTTTTTCAAACAAATCATATTGCATTATATAAGTTCAAACAGTACACAAATCATCTCTAACAGTACGCTTTTGCCATAGCGGACCTGTTGCGTGTCAGAACGGTCCTCTCTGCCGTAGTGCCTCAGCTGAGAACTGACAGAAATGGAAGTAGTTTCTCCATTTAATGAGTATTACATGGGCTTTTGTGTTCACATTACACAATGATTAAAAACAGTGTTTATAGAGTAGACAAATCACAAGTGTGTGAAGTTTTCTTGTTAAGCAAAGAGGTATAAAAGGTATTATCAGCAGCACGGTTTGTTTGTTTTGCATTTCATCATGAGCGTTTGCAGCGCCGTCATGAAATAAGTGTGTGGCGTTCATTCAGGGCCATTTTTACAAGGGGCAGGGGTCAGTTTTCCAGCGCTTCTGTCCGAACCCTCCGGAGGTCTAAGTGGATCTATATCGCACCATCCAGACTCGGGCTCATGTGTTCTTTTAATGCCTTCTGCACTCACATTAAGAGACACCTAAGCCCCTGTCTGACAGCATGACTGAGAGGGGTAATTAGGCTAAACACCCTCGGGACTCGCTACTATGTGCGTGTGTGTTACAAAGAGAGTGAGTAAAAGTGAATTTGTTGGGTTAGTGCGTATCTGCATTTGTTCAGACTGAATCTGTGCAGTGTACGAGTTTGTGCACGTGCCCGACAACCCCATCCGTCATAGTGTGGCCTTTCGAGCCTTCTTCGCCACACTATATAACCTTTTCAAATTATGTCAATGTGTATTTCAAAATGAATCAATATGTCATACTGTGGCCGATTGTTCCCTTTCAGTCGATAACGTCGGACGTAGTCGACGCGACTGAAATGGGATCACGCTAGGGAGCCTATCATCTTCGAGTACTATTGAACGAGCCAATGTAATTGGCGTGCGTGATTCGCATCACACACTCCGCCCCCGCGGCGCGGGTATAAATACGGAAGTGGATGCACGCACTAGTTGCCTTTCGCTTCGGAGCCGATCGTTTGATGTCTCTGAGAGTGCTGTTGTCTACAACGAGCGAGTGTGTCGGTGTTCTTCAGGAAGACTCTCCCAGTGCTGGTGTTCTACAGCGCGAGTGCAGCGGTGATCGCGAGCTTTGAGCTCTCAACTGCTGTTTTAACAGCAACAAATTTCTAAATGTTTGTGTGTGTTGATGGCTGGTTAGAGGGCGGAAAAGTGAGTGCTTCACTGTTTCAGTTCTCTGTTCAGTGTTGCCGCGGTCATTTCCCTGTGTGCTCCGGCACTGGTGACGGTCCTATTTTCTGAAAGAGCAACACGGGTGCGTTTGCGTCTTTTTCAAGATGTCATTCCGCCCGTGCGTTTCTGGGTGCGGTCGTTCCCTGTCTCTCTCTGATGGTCACAACTGTTGTGTCACGTGTTTGGCTTACAGCACGCTGAGACAGCTTTTGTGGACAGCTCATGTTTTCACTGTGGGAACATGACTGTCGCAGTGTTGAGGGCGAGACTCGCCTTCGTTCGCGGAGAGCGAGTCCCCATTACCATGCCCCACCCTCGGGTGCTGTGTGGGATGGGTGACCGGAGGATAGTGTTGGATGTCCCGCCCGGTAACCATTCCCTGTGGGCTCCTCACTCCTCCCTTCCACTGCAACCACTGGAGCCTCCTGTGTTGTCTGCTGGTCCATCTGTAATGGGTGGGCCAGCGGTTTCACTCGGGGCTCCCCTGGAGGACAGGACGCCGATTGCAGCATCAGAGGGTGAGCTGACTTCTGGAGATGATGACTCGGCTGCATTGTCTCCCTCCGGGAGTTCAATGTTGCCCGAGCCGGATCCAGAATTATCAGCTATGCTGAAATGGGCCGCCGAGGCTGCCGGGATCGAGTGGAACCTCCACCGTGTCCCGTTCAGTCTCGGTTGGAATCTGGAGTTTGGTATCTTGGGGCGGGCCGCGCTGGTTCTCAGCTCGCCGCCCCAGTGCCTTTCTTTCCCGAAATGCATGGAGAGCTTATCAGGTGGTGAACAGCATCTTTCTCTGCCAGAAACTGCCTGAATAGCTTTTCCCCCTCATTACCCTTGATGGAGGAACGGTGAAGGGTTGCGAGGTGTCCCTCCATTGGAGCGGTCTGTCGACACAGGTGCACCTGTGTCCGGCGGCCGCTGCCTTTTGGGGGGATCCTCGTCTCCCCCCTAAGGCCTGTGAGTTTCGTCCGTTCCGACGGGCAGAGCTTACAAAGCCTGTGGGCAAGCCCCTTCCTCTTGCGTGCCATGGCGTTGCTGCAGGCTAGGGCACCCATGGCATGCACGAGGGTAATCCAGACCGTGCGCTCATAGGTGAGCACCGCACTGCATCCGACCTCACCCTCCGGGGTACGGGTGTCGTAGCGTGCGTGATCGGTCTGGCGATGTCCACCTTGGTGGTCCAGTAGCGCCTTCGTTGGCTCAGCCTGGTTGGTATGGCGGATGCGGACAAGGTTCGGTTCCTGGTCTCCCCAATTTCCCAGGTTGGGCTGGTCGGCGACGCGGTGGAGAACTGCATCAAACAGTTCTCTGCCGCTCAAGCGCAGACGGAGGTCATCCGGCACATCCTGCCCCGGTGGCCAGCTGCTGCCTCCACCCGCCGCCGGTGGCAGCTCCTCCGCCTGCTCGTCGCCGTGGGCGTTCTCCGGCCGCCGCTCCTGCTGGCCCTCCGCAGCAGCCTCCACCCAGGCCTCAGCAGGGAGCCGGCCGCAGTAGAGACGCCCAGCCCGCTCCAGGCGCTGCCAAGCCAGGTGGCAAGCGACAGCGAAAGCATTCCGGAGCGGGCCGCCCAGGAATGGATGAGATGCTCTTGGAGTGGCACGATCACTCCCTCCCCCCGGGTGAGGGCCGGGTGGAGCCTTTGTTTGTGTGTGTGTCTGTTCCGCCGCTGGCTCCCTAAAAAAAAAAAAAAAAAAAAAAAGCGGAGCAAGCGGTACCCACACTTCAAAGAGAGAGCAATTTCATCTGTTCCTGGGTCCCAAGAGGGCCAGTCTGGCGGGTGTGACCCTGTATAGCCTTACACCCCTCAGCTCCCCCTTGGTCGCCAGCAGGCAGCTTGGTGCGTTCGAGGACCCGGTCATCCGCCTTCTCACGCGCCCCCTGCCGCTTGTGGAGACAGGTAAGTGTTGCACAGCACACTAACACCACTCTCTCTACTTTGCTGCCCCACCTCAGGCTCGGCTACCCCGCTCAAGTCAGTGATAGTCATCACATTAGGTGTTGAGCAGACGTGCTCCTGAAAATTCAGTGATATTCATCACACCGAGTGTTGAGCAGTGCTCCTGACTTGTGCGTGCTTATCTTATCCTGCTGGCGAAGGATTTGATATAGCCGCTCCTCCAGCCGGTACGAAGGCCAGTTGTAAACTCGTTCTTCGTGCTACTAGGTGGTGGGTCGTGACCATCTTGGCCCAAGATTGGTCTGCAGCTTTGACCTGAAAGACATGTGCTTCAGATCTCTACCTCCCGCACCGCAGGCCATCCTGTGTGTTGCGTCTAGGGGTGGAGTATCAGTACAGTGTCCTTCCCCTCGAGTGCTCCAGAGCCCGTTGGGTCTTCAGGTCAACTGGAAGAGAGTAATCTCGCCCACGGGCTGAGTATCTCTTTTCTAGTTTTGGAGAGGTACTCGGTCCAACATGTCTCTCCAATGAGAATGTGTTCAGCTGGTGTTGAAGTGAGAAAGGGTCCCACTGAAAGAACTTTCAGAGGCTCCTGGGGTATATGGTAGTCGCAGCCTTTGGCTCCCTCCATATGTGACCGCTTCAGCGCTAGCTTCACGATCGAGTCCCGAGGTGACCGTGGCAGAGCAGCTCACCCTGTGTGACTATAGTTCATCCCGGTCTGCTGCCAAACCCTCTTCAACAGAGCGGCCATGTACAAAGGGCGTGTTTTAACGGGGGCCTGGGCGACCCCCGACTACACGGGCATTCGTGCCTCGAGTTGTTAGACATTGCGACCGTTGCGCAAGCTTCCCCTGCATGTCACAAACTCACCCGTCACCTCCTCCTTGGAGTCAGACGCTTCTGAGGGCGCCTTATTCCACTCCTCCCGCTTACTCAATCGTGCCGCCATCGAGCCTCACGACAGTTATAGCCAGGGCAAGTGGAGACTCCATCCCCTGGGTCCGGCTGGGTCATGACCATTCCGGGGCCGCTCAGTTGCCCCCCCGGTTTTATTTTTCCGCCAGTGTTTGGGTAAACCGAGCGGACTACCCTTGGACAAACACTGGGACTCAGCGGCCCCAGGGGCCCGCAGAAATGCGTTTAACCCCAGTGAGCCTTCTAAAAGTGACTGCGACTCATGGTCGCCTTGCGCCTGCAAGTCAGTGAAATCATCACTCTTCATGTTGAGCAGATTTGCTCCTGAAACTCAGTGAAGTTCATCGCACTCTGGTGTTGAGCAGCAATGCTCCTGTAGCTCAGTGAGTCCATCACAGGTAGCTCAGTGAATTCATCACACGCAGTGCTGAGCAGAAATGCTCCTGGTACTCAGTGAAGTTCCTCGCACTCAAGTGTTGAGCAGAAATGCTCCTGAAGCTCAGTGAGTTTATCACACTCAGGTGTTGAGCAGTAATGCTCCTGAAGCTCAGTGAACTTGTCACACTCAAGTGCTGAGCAGAAATGCTCCTGTCGCTCAGTGAGGTTCTTCGTACTCAAGTGTTGAGCAGAAATGCTCCTGAAGCTCGGTGAGTTTATCACACTCAGGTGTTGAGCAGGAATGCTCCTGAAGCTCAGTGAACTTGTCACACCCAAGTGCTGAGCAGAAAATGCTCCTGAAGCCCAGTGATCTTCACATGTTGTGTTGAGCAATGCTCCTGTCTTTTGCGCCCGTCACTTGCACCTACGTGCCATGTCAGGAGAGGAACAGGTCTTCATAGTTGCCCCTCATTGGCCCAACTAGACCTGGTTCCCTTCAACAGCCTTCCTGACTTCCCCTGGATTCGGGGACGGGGCACGATGGCACACGCGTTCTTCCCCCGGAGATTCCGGGCGGTCTTACATCCGAACGCGGAGGTTCAGGTGGCTATCACAAGAACATGTGTTAGTTACCATCACTTCTGCGAGCACCCCCTAGAATTGGGTAGCGTGCTTACGCCTTTAGAAGTGGAACCTAGTCGTTGAGTGCGTCTTCTCCCCTGAGGAGATCCTGAAAGCTTTCGATCACTTCAGTGCTCTCTTTCCTGCAAAATGGGTTGCAGTAGGCTGTTTTCCTAAATCACCCTCAAAATGATGTTGCCTCGGTGTTTAAACGACGCTCATCGTGTTGCAGAAGTATGCAGAAGCACGTTCTGGTCGTCAGGTTCCTGAGGAGCAAGGTCTTGTAAATCCTTGTGTCCCTCTTTATCCTCTTGGGCCTTGTCCCTGGTGCGACTGCACTGCAGAGACCGCCCCTGAGCCACTGCAGGTAGTGAGTTAAAAATTCTGTTATATCAGTTCTCCTGCTCGCGTGGTCTCTACTAGAGGGTAGGGACTTGCTCGCTTTCGGTCAACGTATTGTGCCTGGAGTCTGGGCCGGCTAACTCTCACAGGTGAGACCCCGGCTCGGATTGTGCCCAAGGTTCCTACCTCTCCCGTAATAGGAGCAGGTGGTGAGCCTGCAAGCGCTGCCCTGGAGGAGGCAGATCCAGCCCTGGCTTCTCTGTCCGTTTGCTTGGACGTGTACAGAATGCAAGTCATAGACCTCAGACCAGCTCTTCAAATATCTGTTGGAATGCAGCAGAGAGGGAAGGCTGTTTCCATGCAAAGTTGCACTTAGTGCTTGCCTTCATTTCGGCAAAGATCCGAGATGCAACATGTCCACTTAGGTGTTGAGCTCCTCTATGATGAGTGTAAAGGGCTCCGCCTGGGCGTTGACGATATACTTTGCTAAACAGATTCTAGAGTTGGGGGCTGGACGACACCTGGTTGAACCGCTGCTTCCCGTGGGCTCCCTTCTCATGAAGCCAGTTTCACCGTGAGCCCGGTTCAAGTGTCGGCTTGCTGCGCCATTCCCCTCCTATGGACTGGATACGTGCGCCTTTTTACTCCAGTTGAGTTCCCTTAAAATTGAACCCTGTTGAGTTCCTCCACACCCCTCCGACGTCGGACGTGCGGAACGTCTGGTGTTAGGCCTACCACTCGTAAGCAGTGTGGAACCTGTGTTAGGCTGGGTCCATATGTTGCGGTCCCTTCGGTGACCCCATATGTGTATTCTTCCACGATACGGCTCCCTGCGGTGAGCCCGTGTCTTCCCTCGGCAGAGTCTCTCTGCCGTCACTGTCCGGTGTGTCTCCCCCCGTCTTAGGCTGGAGCCACCCCAGTGACATTCCATATGTTAGACTGCCCGGTTTCCGCCCAGTTCATATGTGTATTCTCCACATTTCCTCCCTCGGGTTGGATGTGGCTTCCGCAGCGTCCCTTCCTTCCAACGTACGGGGAACGCTTTCCCAGTGGTCCTGTAGGAACAGCAGTGACTTCCCTGGCCTAAGCCCTGTCCTTCCCCGCCTTAAGTTTGCGGGGGCATCAGGAGGCTTTGGTTTAGGCACTGGAAGGTGGCAGCGTTAGTGGCGTGTTCAATGGTTGATCCCATTTCAGTCGCGTCGACTACGTCCGACGTTATCGACTGAAAGGGAACGTCCTGGTTGCGTATGCAACCCACCGTTCCCTGAAGGAGGGAACGGAGGACGTAGTCCCCTTGCCACTACCGCTGGACCACCGCTGACCCCGGGTTACTCTCGGCTCCTCAGCGAAAAGCAACTAGTGCGTGCATCCACTTCCGTATTTATACCCGCGCCGCGGGGGCGGAGTGTGTGATGCGAATCACGCACGCCAATTACATTGGCTCGTTCAATAGTACTCGAAGATGATAGGCTCCCTAGCGTGATCCCATTTCAGTCGCGTCGACTACGTCCTCCGTTCCCTCCTTCAGGGAACGGTGGGTTGCATACGCAACCAGGACGTTCACATCTGCTAATATATGGACATGGGCCTAATTTGTGGTTTGGTAAAATGACACATTATCACAGGGTGATCCATCACGGCGTCCTAAGTGACAGCCGGTCATCCTTTCTGCCCTGCTTACTGGTGTCATATGATTGCTTAATATGGTGAACATGACAAAGGGAGATTGAAGAGGATTCAATTTGGGCCACGTGACTGGATGGCGCAACTGTCCGGGAACCGATCCGTTCCCACCGCGCTCTCTCTTGGATGTGTTTAACTGGGAAGCACTTAATACATTAAGCTTGGACACAACTTTCTTGCTTATTCAAAGCCAATCCAATCCGATAATAAAATATAGTTAGATAAATATGGAAATAAATTTAAATTAGATTAATTTCTTCTTACTCTTAGTCGTGGCCCTGTTGCTGTTTTTTTTTTTTTTTTTTTGTCACGTAATCCTCCTGGTTAATTAGCGTTGACATTTAGCATTAGCTCCCAGTGCGCAAGGCCTTTACTTTCATTAAGGCAAAAACAAAACGTTCAGAATGTTCAGTGCCATCTTTAAACGACAACAAATAGGAGAAAGGTCACACACCGTAGCACTTTGATCACTACAAAAATCCTAAAGGAAGTCTAGTATGCTAGTTCCCTCGTCTTGCTAACTCACAGTGTCTCAGCTCAAACTGACAGCGTTTTACATGTCAGCCTGTGACTGCTGAACCTACACAGCTAATGCTGTTTGAACAGATGTTGTTTTTCATAAAAATATGCCATACATGTCAGTTTACTTTTCGGTGTCACTTACTTTGTAAACAAAATCGCATTTGTTGCTCAGTGAGAAAAAGAAGAAAAAAACCCAGCCGATTTAACTCACATATTGAGATGCTTGGGGAACATCGGACATGTGATTGCGCGACAGTCCTCTGTGTTTAATATGATCCGGCTCCTCACTGAGCTATTGTTTGACTGTGGTAGAGGATGAGGCACAGGAAGTGTGGGAGAATTTCAGCTCACAAAGACGATCTTCACGTTTAACTAGATTAGTCCAGCCGTCATCCTAATCCACTTCAGCAAAACACATCTATAGGGACGTCTTGGCTGTTGTAGACGGGTTCAGCGAGGGCCCTGTGAATGGTGGTTTTGATGATTGTACAGCTAGACCATTGTAAGCGGCTTTATTAAAATTGAAAATCAGCCACACTGGGACTCAATGAATGGTTCAGGAATTTGCATTTTCGATAGGGGCTTTCCTGAACTGCAACCATAAAACAATTTTCTATATTGCACCCCAAAGTAATATCTTAGTCCTTAAATAGTGGTGCTGTATAATGGTTAAACATCTGCTTAGGTTATCAAAAGGCTGTCGGTTTGGCGTTGGATTTCACCACTGCCCTTGAGCAAGAATATATATATATTTTTTAAATAAACACACACACACACACACACACACACACACACACACACACACACACACACACACACACACACACACACACACACACACACACACACACACACACACACACACAAACACACACACACACACACACACACATATATATATATATATATATATATATATATATTGTATTGGGTAATGTGTATTGGGTAATGCGTAATTGTAATGGTTTTTATTGTGCAGTGTGGGGGCATACAATAAAAATGTATTGTGCACTATACAGTACAATTTATAAGGTGCTTCAAAGAAATACATTAATTTTCTATTTTTTTTTAATTGCTTGTACTGGAGAGCCAATCACTTGTTCACAGTATAAAAATCAATAAAATCAATAAAATAAAACTTTATTACAACAACAACCACAAAAAAAACATATATAAACAAATCACACACCTATTATACAAACAAAAACTTTCATGTTAGATGTGATTAATCGATTTGACAGCACTAGTTTTATTAAAATATATATATATACATACATGAAAAAGTATATATATTAAAACTTTATTTTATTAAGCAAGTTCAAAGTGTGATCCTTTCGCTAGAAAATAGTCCCAAACATAACAGAAAGTTGCTATGCAACAAAAAACAATGATTCAATAAGGCAACTACTGATACGGTGAACAAAGTTGTTACAACATCATGGGAATATAATATGGCTTAAATGCTGCACTGACCAAATAACATCCAGGACCTGGAACTATACATTTTATAATGTCTAATATTGCTATCATTAAATTTACATTCATGCATTTAGTAGACGCATTTATCCAAAGTGACTGAGAAAGAGGAACAAAAGCAGATTTTTATGGAATATCAGGACTCCACACTGCAGCCATCACTTCTCCATGCACGATCAGCTGTTGGCTTTGACAGTAGAGATGTTACTTCACAGACGGCACACGTTAATTAGAGCCTGTTGGAACAGATGCCCGTCTATCAGCCTGCTAGAAAACCATTCTACCATGCATACACCATCATTTACAGAAAAGTCTAACTTCACAGACGTATGTACAGATGAATCAGCATCTATTATTCCACAACCACACTTATTTTAGTCAGGAAGTCTTCAAAAGACCTCAAGGAAGTCTTTAAATGACCTTGGCTTTTACACTAAAAGCGAATATACTGTAATTGATGCTGTTTTGTATCTCACTTTAATCAAACAGTTCATACAATCGCCTTTTGCTTGTTTTCATTCCAAGTCATAGCATTTTCTTTCAAAGCATTTCCTGCCTCAAATTTTCATCAGCTATCAAAGTTCCTAATTCAATTTGAAAAGTATGGCGCTTTAAATTGCATTACATGCATGGGCCGCATCGTGCCCGCTTAGATCAGCGCTACAGTGAGATGCACGCTCAATACTGTTGACCCATGCAGGAAAGAATGCGCTCGATGCATTCTGCCATGCCAGAAGAATAATAGAAGAAAGGGGGGAGCTGTCACCATCTACGCTATTTGTTGTCCTTGCTTTCCACCAGGTCCGGGCAGGACGCCAGTATTCCCATTGTGAGTGTTCTAGTGAACCGCTCAATAACATTTGGTTGACTTTCCTCTTTCAAAAAGGGCATTATTTGGGGGTTTTGTGGGGAGTTGGTGCATCGTACAGGAAATTTTTTGTCCAGCTAGTGCTCAGTGGAGGTCTGGATTTCCTCTAACCCTCTGCAGATGTGCTGTTCTTTGGTGCACAGCTGGCACTCGTTTCTGGAAGAGTCGGCCTTGCCGGTTGCAGTTGATTGTGGGGTGAAAAATGAGCGTCGGTCCTGTCTTTTTTCTGGCGTGTTCCAGAAACATTGTGCCACATCTTGCAAACGTTAAATCGCAGAATGCCCCATCTGAGCGCTAGAAAGGAGATATTAAGGAAAAGATTATGGTGGATGATGCCATTCTGTGAGCTCAGGGAAATCTAGATTTACTTGCCTTTGGGCTTTCGGCCACACAGGTATTCAGGTACACTTTTTTTTCTTTTTCTGGCTAAAAATCATCCAGAAAGAGGCCAGCAGACTGACATGTAAAATATGTTTTGTTGTACTTGACATTTAGGGACAGTGAAATCTCAACTGATACAACCTAAGAGGTAAGATGAATATATAATAAATGTATTTATTAACTTTTACAGTGTAGTTAATGGATTAGGAATCATGGAAAATGGTTGCAAACTTATATATATATATATATATATATATATATATATATATATATATATATATAAACAAGTTTTTACGTTCAGAAAGATAATCTACCTGTCATTGATATATCTCTCCTGTTTCTAAGCAACATGTGTGTGCAATTAGATTATTAAGATGAGTATACGGCACATTTATGAAGAAATCTCTTTATCATTTGTTTGCATTAAAGGGGTCATATAATGGTACATGCACTTTTACAAGTTGATTGTACTGAAATGTGTGTTGGCAGTGCCTGTACACAACCATCATATAATGATAAAAATCCATCCAGTGTTTTTGTTTTAATCTCCATATATGTTTTCCCCTGCCTCAAATTGAGCCGTTCGTTTTTGTGACGTCACAAAATCGGACGCCCCTCCCACGATTGATAATTGACATTAGCGTTTCAACACAGACCCGCCCTGAGCGAGCTGTCATCGTAGTCCGCCATTGTTGATACACTGGAGCAGAATGGTGTCAAACCAATTTTGGTGTTCTGTTCTTGGCTGTAATAATAAACACAGCAGTCATTTTAATGTTCCTAAATTCGAACCGCTGAAGACGCAGTGGCTGAGTTTTATTATTGAAGGCAATATTCCCAACGATCAACGTAAATGCTTTTATGTTTGCGTTCTCACCAGACTGCTTTATAAACGAGGGTCAGTGTAAAGAAGAAGTGAGTGTACATTTTTATAAACCTTTAACAATGAATCTTTGCAAATCGCTTGCAGCTTCACGATGAATGCGGTTAATGTTTACACTCAGGGTATATTACGGCATGTTTTCTGTGTAACGTTACGACGTTCTCAATATAATTCATAATCCCACATTTATAATGAACAACGCGTTATGGTTAATGTGTTATTAAAAACTGTGTACACAGGTATACATTACGTGACATTACGTTAACCAACCATTCAGAAACGTCCTGTTCGAGCCTTACTTGTCGAACTTCTTCAGGGTCGTCATCTTTTTCCGGGTCCGAGTCCGGTTCAAATGGGTATGGTTGCACAGATGTGTCCTCAGAGGCTCCCGCTGACATTCTTGTTCCAAAATATACCCTCAACTGTTGTCAAGGCAACACTCCACGTGCGTTTGTGTCAAAACACCCCAAAGAACAGAGGGGCGAAGTGAGCAAAGCTCATTATCATTTAAAGGCATATGCCCTGAAACGGCGTGCTGAAAACAAAGCTGTTTTTGACCAGGTAAAATTAGTGTTTTCTTATAATACTAAAGAATTTTTAATAAAAGTATATTACAAAGTTTTAATTTAGACCCTAAAGATTCATATTAACTTGTACAAAAATGTCATTATGACCCCTTTAACATTTCATTGCATTTATGCATTTGGCAGACCCTTTTCCATTCCAGGTTTTTTTTTTTTTTTCAGGGGTACCTTTCAGTGACTTTTTTCCAGTAGTGAAAAACATTTTAATAATCTAAAGAACCTGTTCCCACTATAAAGAACCTTCTTGTGTAATGGAAAGGCTGTGTTGTTAATGGTTCTTCATGAAACCAAAGAAGCCAATAAAGACCTTATATTTCTTAAGACTGTAGTGCTATCACTTGAGCTACGGCAACTGAATTTGTCTCAGTTTATTTCCACACAGAAAAATCCTCAAGCTAGCTTTCTGAACATTTTTAGCAGGCTAAAAAGCCCAACTGCAATCACAGGATTTAGCTGAGTGGAGATTGAGCTTGTTTAAATCACACTGTTCTCCCAAACCTGGGTTACAACCTGATACCTCAGCGAGCATTGATTTCCCCAGCATACTGAAACACTTGTCGCTCCTGCATCACTGCATGTACAAAAAATAATAATAATAATAATAAAAACCAATTGGAAGATTGAAAGTGGAAAAGTAGTCTTGTAGTCGTGATATATCTGAAAAAGCAGAAAAGGGAATGAGAAGCAAACTAAGGCTGCAGATGGAGTGAGAGAGCGAGAGGGAGAGAGAGAGAGAGATAGAGAGAGAGTGCCACACTTCTACTCTGGTACTGTAATGATGAGTGATTGGAGGGAAAGATGATCTGGTACGTTGGACGAGCAGAAGTGGAGAGATGAGTATACTCGTGGATGGAGATTAAAGATGATGATGGAGGGCTGTCTCTCGCACCTCACAGCAGAGAAAATAACTGCACTGCTACATTAAACACAATGCAGCGCTGATGATTTGATCTGATACATTATAGTACATACAGCATATATTCCGTATTCGATTCTGACAGTTACATGAAGCTAGATCTGCATCACAGCAGCATGTGAAAAATGTCCAAAACATTATATAACTCGAAAAGGAGTTAATTTAATATTAAAAAAAGAGGTTAAGTAATTTAAACTGGTTTAACAAGTTGATAAAATTCCAAGCCCTTGTATAACCATCAAAAAAGACCATCTAAGCTAAATATGTAGCTAAACTACTAATTTCTTTAATTGAAATAAAGACACTTTAGTTTAGGGTCCAGTTCTCACTATTATCTAGTTGCTTGTTAGCATGCATATTACTAGGTTATTGGCTGTTTATTAGTACTTTATAAAGCACATATTAATGCCTTGTCCTCCATGATGACCATATTCTACATCCCTTAATTCTACCCATACCTAACCTTAACAATGAATAAGCAGTAATTAGGAGTTTATAGAGCCAAGAGTTGGAGTTAATAGTTAGTTGGACCCTAATCTAAAGTGTGACCATATGTATATACGCACCCACGCACACACAGAAAAGTACTATATATTCTTGAAATATAGTTCAAACTGCTTGTCTAATGAAATTCGTGGACCTGATATAAATGTTCAGTAAATAAAAAAAATAAATAAATGATAAAATATCAATTAAAGTGTAAATTGCAGATTAACCACCACAATCAATTAAAGTGTTAATTAAAGTGCTCTACATATATATATATATATATATATATATATATATATATATATATATATATATAAATTTCTGTCTTAAAATGCGTTAAAATAACATTTATTGGGGTTTCTTCAAAGGTAGCATGTTTTTTTACCGTAACTGGGTGATGACGTCATAACAGGGACTAGCAACCCGTACTCTGCTAGATTCCTACTGTTTGCGGTTTGACTATGGAGAACGACTGGGAGACTGAAGAGGTGGGAAACCATCAAATTCTTGATGGACCACAGCCCTACAATTTTGAACCAGTCAGGCGTGAGAGAGGGGAGGAAATTGTCAGAAATCTGGTGCTAGCCCGGATAACATTAGGAAACAAGCTAAAGTCTTTTCAAAATCTTGCCGTCATGTAGAATAGCAAGAAGGGACAACAACTGAAGACATTATTTACTTACATGGTGTTAGTGGTCCTAATCAGAGCTGTAGAGATGCACACACTGAACAGGCACAATGGCGCTTTTGCTGGCATCTGTTGACAGAACGCGATATTGCCTGTGCTAAAACGCAACTAATTAACAATGCTCATTGTCAGAAAGAAAAAAATAGATCGATGTCCATATCGCTGTGTTTGACAGGTGTTTGTGTGGGCTATGCCACCCAATGGAATCAGCAGTGGAGAGTATGTGCTGTCGTGAGGTGAACGCGTTTTGGAGTTTAGTGGAGCATCTCGACCCGCGACCGGCAAATCTGACGTGCCTTACACAGCATCCTGGTTTTGACGCATGCTGCCTGAACCCGTTTGTTTTGCGCATAGCTTACTCTCATTTCAGACAGGATCACGGTCCTCTTGAAGCCAGCACACACGAGTATGTTTACAATTCAGTAATTTAATTAATCACTTCTGAATCTAAAAAACATTTCTACTAAAATCAGCTCGCTTCGTGGCCACAAACTTCCCCCAGGCACGAATCAGCCGTTTGTCCTTGGGGAACTTGTGGAGCCTCTCTCCCGTATTAGAAGTATTTGCACAAACACAATAGTTCACCGTTTTTGTTACTTGCCGTTAGACTAACGGTAACTCTAGGCTTGGAGTCCCTGTTATGACGTCACGCCCAGCCTATTATTCATATTATATTCGGCATTTTGGTATAAAAAACAATGGTGGGCGGTTCTTATCTTTATGTTTAATAAGCACATTGCATTATCTTCGTAAAAAATTTAACCTGCAATTTACACTTTAAAAAAATCCACCCGATCAATTCCTGTAACCCTTAATTGAAAACTGACTTTCTTTTCAAAATCTTTTTTTACTAATCAACTGTAAATCCAGAGCATTTTAGATCAATGAGGTCAATTCCAGTTTGAAAAGAAGGCGTGAGTGCGTTTCCAGTGAAATGTGCACTTCTCCGCCCCCGTTCACTCCCAATCCAATCCCATTTCCAGAAGACTGCAGTCCATCCTCAGCCCATTTCCACCAGCCCCGCAGCAAAAGATGGGAACAGACACTGGTGGCTTGATCAATTTCACTCAGACACGCCCACCATGGAATGGAGAACCTCTGGCAAACTGTGCAATCGAACAGCGCTGTCAGTCAAACCAGCCTCTGACACTTACCAAAAGTAGTTAAGTTAATGAAAAATCCACCCCCCTCCAACTGAAATAGAACCCATCACAAACAACAGTGTGTGAAAACGGCATTGAAGGGGGGAAACATCTTGAATAATGCAATTACTGAAACAAAACAAAAAATAAATACATTTTTACACAATGTGCCTCAGTTTGCAGAGGTATCCAGTCGCAAAGGAAAATAAAAGGCTTCATAAGGCTTCAGGGCTCGAGTTAAAAGACTGCAGATGCTCAGGAGAGATCAGACTAGAAGACAGCAACATGTTTCTGGATTTCCATTCAATGCCCCTAATTACACAATTTATGATTCTCCAGAGGACCTCAAGGGCTGCTAAATAAAAGAAACAATTACAAACATGCAAACAGAAAAGGAATAATTGCATCTGTGACTATGCCACGCTGCCTGGAGACGTTTCGTTTGACTGAACTCTGTCCTCCAGTGACTGGCTCCTTAAAGCTGCTGCTTTGCTTTAGATTACGCTATCTTCTGAAGTACTGTTTGCCAAAATTACACTCGCTTAGATTGCTTGAAAAGAACCAATTGAGAACAGAAATGGCCCTGTTGAAAGGACCAGCATACTTTGTGTTCGTTTGTTGGTATCACAGGTATTCATGAGTGATGTTTAAGTAGATATTTTTTGTATGGACAGATATATGCTAAAACATACAAAATGGACGTATATTGACATAAATAGCCAACATAAATTGACATACATCTAACATAAAAGTATTCATGTATGCATATATATATATATATATATACTTGAATGGCAATATACACCCATTTTCTATCTATGTACAGTAAAAGCAGTAATATTGTAAAATATTATTACAAATTAAAATAACGGTTTTCTATTTGAATATATTTATAAAATGTAATTTATTCCTGTGATGCAAAGCTGAATTTTCAGCATCGTTATTCGTTAGTCACATGATCCTTCAGAAATCATTCTAATATGCTGATTTGGTGCTAAAGAAACATTTCTTCTTCTTATTATTATTATTATTACTATTATCAATGTTGAAAACAGTTGTGCTGATTTTTTGAATTTTTACATTTTTGTGGAAATGGTGATACTTTTTTTCAGGATTCTTTGATAAAAAGAAAGTTCAACGAACCGCATTTAATTATATTTATTAAAATGTATGTATTTGGATTTATTTAATATAAATCTTATGCAACATTATAAATGTCTTCATTGTCACGTTTGATCAATTTAATGCACTCTTGATAAAAAAGAGACAAAAAAAATAAAAATAAAAATATGGAAACATACATTTTTTTAAATATATTATTTAGGTTATTATCCGTTTACATGATATTTAGTTATATATTTCTTTATTAAGTATTAAACATGTTTTGGGGGGAATTTAAAGCACAAATTAAGGCTATGCTAGTCCAACAGCACCAAACTAGTCTGAACTATACAAAAAAGACCGGGTTAAGTTCCTCTGGGAATAACACATGCAGCATGCATGAGAGAAGAACTTTATGACTCCAATTTATCTTGAAACAAGTGTTTGTGAAATGTAAAAATTGTAGCACGGCACCAGAAACTCATTTTGCATCAATAAACATGCTTTGTTCCAGTGCTAGAAACTATAAAACGTTTTACACTTGAAGTAATGAACTAATATACTAGAACTCCCTCTCCTCCTGCTATGAGAGTTCTTTGTCTTTGGTTAAAGACTGTTTTATTGCTCTTGGACATATCTGGATGTGTTTACATTTGAGGAGCTGATACCACACAAATCAACCCGCACAATAAAACTGTCCGCCACACAAGAACACAAGAAGTGATTCAGCTCAAATTCTGTTTCACATCAGCTAGTTGTACTCGCATTCAAACACACACAATTAGAAATCCTCTTATAGATTCTTGAGAATGACATCATTCAGGACTAAATTTCCTGTTCAGTTTCCCGCATGCAAACACTCCTTTTCAGATGAGAAAATCCAAATCAATATCCTCTGAACATATGGCTGTCAGTGGTCGCATACACAGTGTGCAAACCCTAAAGTGAGTTGCTGGATCGTGAAGGCATGAAAGTGCAGCATCTGTAAGACATAATGTTGGGAATGGTTAGACGTGCAATAAAGAGCCATCACGTGCCCTCTGGTGAAGAAAACCAGATCGAAGACGGAGGAAAACCAGAGTCTTTGGGGTAGACCACTTCACTCAAGCCCTCCTTGGGACCCTACTCATTAATTTTAGTACTTAAGCATTTTGTTTTCCCAGCATTGCTGTTTCAGCTTATTTATTTACTTTCCCTCAAATGCAGGGTTCTGAGAATAGACAAGCACACCAGCTAAGAGAAACGTAGCGTGCCAGAATGCATGTCTATTATGTGTGTGCATTTGAGCGTGTATGTTTACTAGCGGGGTTTTGAAACTAGGTGGTTTCTCTGAGTTCTGTTGTTGTCTGAATGAGAAATGTTTGTATGTATTGCTGAGATTAACAGCACCCCGGTCTTTGACACTGTAAACAGGAAAATTGCTGTGTGTTGTTTCTTATGTCTGAGAAAACATGCGAGAGGAAGTGGTTGTGCTGATATGATAACATCAGCTTCAGGACTGTAACATGATGAAGCAATTGAAATAGAAATGACAACCGATTCTGTCCTTTCATGTTAACCAGCTGTGGGAGATATAGGGGCTGAGCCTTAACACTTTATTTTACAGTGTATTTGTTTTACATATAATTACCACAGTAATAACAGTAAATTATGCATAATTCCAAGCAACTAACCCTATACCCAGCCCTACTCCTTAACACTACTCAGTACTTAATTGCATAATTACACAGTATAAGGTCAGTTTTAATGATCTTAAAATAAAGTGTAACTCAAAAATGTATTAAAAATGAACAAAAGGGGTGAAATTAACTAATGTTTGAATCATTTTACCTTTTATTGGCATAACTCTGATGCATACCATGTAACAAGATAAGCATTTTTACATATCATGTCTGCTTGTGGTCAACAGGTAAAGAGTAACTTTCAAATTAAAAAAAAAATGAATGAATGAATGAATGAATGATTCATCATCCAGTTTGAATGTATGGATAAAGCAGCTTTGACATTCTGCTAAATAACTTCTGCTAAAAATCACATAAAATATAGCACGAACATATCCACGGTGAGAAAAATAAAAAAGTGACATCCGTCCATTCATCTCTCTATCTATCTATCTATCTATCTATCTATCTATATATATATATATATATATATATATATATATATATATATATATATATATATATATATATATATCCATCTATCCATCCATCCTATGGTTAGGGTTAGAATAAATGAATTAACAAATAAATAATAAACTACTGTGTAAATGGTTTGATCAATATTGGTGTAAATATTAGCATCTCACCATATGTGTGCCTTAGGAATAATTCACGGAAAATGAAAATTCAGTTAGCATTTTACTCACCCTAATGTCATTCAAATCATGACACGCTGGTTACAGAGTACCAATGAAATGTTACACAAAAGAAACAAATAATTTGGGTTGAAATAATATAGAGTGAGTAAATGATGACAGAACTTTCACTTTCAGTTGAACTATCCTTGTAAATCTATAGTTATTACATTTTAGAGAAGATTTCATCTTTGCTTTAGTACAACGTTTTCAAGATATGTAGGTCTCTGAGACAGGCACACAAACATAAACATAAATCTCTCTCTCCCCTTCTCTCTCTCTCTATTATTCTACATTCTCCATCTTATCCTGAGTCAGCTATCTCTTCTCTCTTTTCTATTATATTCTCCACTGAGTCCTGTATTGCCTGGAGCCACTCAGAGTGCCTCCCAAAGAGGTTTTCCACTGTACAGCCTCTCCAGAAAGCCTCCTCTCTGCGTCCAGAGGTCTCCTTCAGATTTACATAAAGACTCGTACCATTAAAGCTGAAGAATAAAACCTGCTCATTGTGATCAAAGACCGCTAACGCATTTCAAATATGACTCATATGCTCATAATGTACAATATATCTTAAAGATTTAAGCTTCTTGATTTGCCAAAAGAATATTTATTGCCTGCAAATCAATACGTAAGATATTTCACAGTTTATGAGAATACAGTATGGTCTCACGTCTTCTTTTGGACTGTGCGTAACACACATTAGCCTCACAGACGGACAAAGTTGCTGGACACATGCCATGTGATTATACAAAGGGAATACAGCAGTATGCATTTCAGTGTTGAAACTGGAGATGTTTCTTCATGAAAACAGCCAAGTGTCACAGGCATGGAGATCACAGAACTGTTGAATCACAGCAAATGCTGAGCAAAAATACAGAGGAAATGAATTCAGCGTGTCGTGCTGCTGTAAAATAGCATGTGTTTGCCATTATTGAAAGCTGTGATTGTATCAGATCTGAACAAGCTCTCAGATTAACTATTTCCTGCTTAAATTAGAGTATATGGTCGTCATTATCGTTTTTTCTAGGTCACAGTTTTCTTTTTTTCTGTGTGTTTTTTTTTCCTGTTATCACGGCTGCTGTGAACACAAATGTCACAAGCTGTTTACTAAAGCGGATGCAAGGTTGCTTTCTGAAAAATCTAAATCAATAACCAATTTAAGGCAGGTTTGGGAGCACTGCATTAAACTCTAAGTGTGATTTTGTGTCTGTTAAGGATGAATAAAAATCAACCACAGGTTTGTGGACAGTCCCCGCAACCCTCACATTGGAAATGTCAACACATGGCTTTGAATTTAATTATTTTTCACAATGCAGCTGAGAAAAAAAAAAAACATTCTTCTCTTGCTACTTGTGTTTGCAAAATTTCATGAATAGCATATTACAGATATTTATCAAACCCAATAATGAACTACAATTTTCAAACTTCAAACTTTTCAATGAACTAAAAACTTGTTTAATTGCTTCCTTATCATAAATATTTTAGTGGTGCACAGTGATAAGATGCAGTTTATTTTACACTGTAAAAAAAATTGTTGTTTCAACTAAAAAAAAGTAAGTGTTCATGCTGCCTTTAAATTTTAAGTTTAGTCAACTCAAATATCCAACTTATAATTGTAAGCCCGTCTCAATCGGCCCAATGGCGTGTTTCTGTCTTTCCACGTGGCAAAGTAATTTGATTAAATGAATCACATTTTCTCATATGTATTAACTCGTTATTTCATCTGACTCCATAAATGAAAAAGGTTTTAATGATATCTGTGCATCATGAAATGTGAACAAATGTTTGACTATTCTTTTTAACTCTTTACTGAAAATAATGTCAAATGTTCACAATTTATTATGTCAGGTAAATATATCATGCCAATTTCATTATCAGTCCAAAGATAATAGATTCAAAACATCAAATGCTCTGGAATAAGGAGAAAAGATGCAAACCTGACATTAGAAAGAGTCTTGGTCACTCTCAGCATCACAGGCTAATTTGAGTTACAAATCGCCCTGAGCCTTTTGTTGCATTTCATTATATAGACAGAACCGTCTTTTCACATAGAAACATCTGCTAACAATGCGAATTTGCATACAGAGGTTACACCTTTGAGTGCAGGAGGCCATTTGCCTGGAAGACCCGCCCTCCTTTGTGTGCGAGTTATCTCTAATCTCTTAAAAACTTCATTACCTTTTGTTTTACTTCTTTGGGAATGAGACCTTTGTACCAGTCACACTGAGACATTTCAAATGATATCAAACATGTGTAATGCTGTATGATAATTATTCACATTAACCCGTATAGATTTTTGGGTGAATTTCAGGTGAGATTTCCCTCCTTGACACAGTGAGTATCTCAGCATGAGAGAGGGGGAGGTGGGGCTTCCATCTCAAATGGTGCTTAAGAGAGAAATTCTAATATTAATTTCCTTTGTTTTCTCAGAGAGTTTCCCTCTCTTCCAGTTCTTCCAGTTTCTCCAGTCATACTGTTTTCAAGTTGACTAAACAAAAAGTTTATTTATTTTTTTTAATTTAAGTGTTTATTCAACCATTATGAATGAAATTACTAATGAAGAAAATTGAGCTAAAACTCCAAAAACTCCAAAAAAATGCCACTATTATTGAGACTAGTTACATTATTGAAATCAGATGAATCATCAAGGTTAATAACATAAGACATAATCAGAGTGGAGGTCTAAACAAGAACATATTCATTTTAGGATGAGAGATGAACGGAATCAAAGCTTTCCTGATCTAATTGGCACTTCGGGAGGAAAATTAAGCATTGTAAGTCTAAAACTGAGAACATACAGCCTCCCCTTTCCAGACATTTAAACGTAAAACACCTTGTTTAAAAATATGCTGAATAGTGTTTTGTGACTTGCAGCATCCACTTGATGAAACTTTGAGGACCACAGGGCTTAGTAAGCGCTTAGCAGTGTTTGACAAATTCCATTTGATTCTGGAAATGAAATGAACCCTTAATTAGTCCCTGCCTGCGCTACAGGCAAACTAACGGAGCAGTACAAGGCTCAGGCCCAAGAACAGCCTGATTTTCCCACATACAACCCCTCACATTCCCTGTACCTGCTCACTTTTTCCACGAGTGCCACCTTAAGAGCTTCCAACTGCTTTGATTAACTCCGATAATGAAATCAAGGCTTAAATCTGTGCGCTTAGCCTAGGACAACAAGACTTGTTTGACTTTCGTTTCAAGGACATACTTTGCATTCTTGCACTTCTGAGGAAAAACATCAGCTTATATGAAAGTTTCATATTTGACTTTTTCCACACAAGGCCTGTCTGGATACAGTCAGTCAGTGTAGACAGGAGACATCTCCTCCTCTGCCCCAAATATGTCAACAGTAAGTACCCCGTCATGAATGCTGTGTGTCAGTTCAGGCTAACACATCTGTCGCATCAAACATATCTTGATATTCTGGAATCTCAGAGACCTGGCTGCTTGACTTGTCGACTTATGTGGACATTTTTCCAAATGTCAGCATGGTTTTGGAAACTGAAAACAGAGGGAAGCTACAGTACAGTATAAAGATGAACACATATTCAGACTCACACTTACTGTTTTGTGACAACACATTATACAACATCTCTCTTGGCTTTTCAAACATTATGTTTAAGGAGATCTGTTAAGAGACTCATATCACATAATTAGAAACCCTCCTAAAGAGAGATCTCTTGAGCATCGGTCAGAGTGTTAAATCCTTTTTACCAGTCTTTAAACTCATTTAACCTTTGACCTTTTACCAATGATGAGATTATCATAATCAATCCTATTGATCTATGGCTTAAGGGTTAAATTAATTTGGGCCATCAATGGATTGCAGTTAGTGACAATATGGGTTGGTATCTGATGTTTTTGGTCTTCCTGTGGGCTGAACCTAAACTTTAACCATTAATTTCCTTATTTATATAGCAATAAGTAACTTAATTTAAAGCAGGCTGACTTACAAACCAATAACCCTGTAAAGCCTGACATATGAATAGTCTGATTTGTTTATTGAAACTTTTTAAATAATATGATATAGTGAGAATCCTTCAAAAACTCTAATTTTATTCAGAGGCCCGAACTGAGCAAAAACATGCAATTTGGTGCAGTTGCTGATTTTTTTATGGCCAAAAAGTCATTCTGATACCTTATAATGTAAATCAATGAGATCTTTATAACAGTAAAGCAAACTACTTACAAAAAAAATCATATCAATAGTCACTCTTTATCTCCCAATAATATGTCTTATAAGATTATATTAAAATGCTTAGTTTTATGAACAAATTTCACACGAACTAGATGTGGGCCGGATCTGGGCCGACACTATGTTGCTGTCTGGGATATTTGATGCTCATATTTTAACATATTTTTTCATCAAGTAAACCTAAGTTGCTTCAGTTTTCATCTTGAAATATAACTAACAATATAAAGGTTAATCTTATGTTTACTTTATAATAATCAGTAAAGATTTCACAGCAAAATGCCACTTGGACCACAACCTGAAGGTGGACATTTCTAGAATTATGCTAAAAGGCCTTTTACTAAAAAGTTGGCAATAAAATATCAACCATACGACTGAAGGCAAGTAGTAAATTATGTACAACAGCAAAGTTTTGATCATGTTGATAATTTAGAGGAAATTTTGAGAAATGTGTAAATCAAATATGATACAGTAGGCTTTATAGTGTTAATAAAATTATTCTTAACCCAGTCCATAGGTCCTATGGCAGTGGACGCACAATAACACCCTGGCAAAGAAACATCTGCAAATATTACATGATAAATAAATGGGAAAAAAATTAATGAAAGCATATGAAAATGAGGGTATCATTTTCATCAGAAGCATTTTTGTTTGAGTGCATGGAGCTATTTTCTTTGCTGGGCTGCTGTGTGTTTGGAGCACCATGTCAAAGTCAATTAAATAAGAGGACACCTCACAGCTGTAATGCAGATGAGTATACGTCTCACACATCTGACGAAATATGACAAGAACAGCCGAGAGTAATACTGCGAAAGAAATGAATGCTTAGACACCAAGGAGTTTTTACACAAAGACACATGCTTTTATATGAGATCATAAACTCAGGATACACATACTCATCAAATAATGGAGTCCAAGACAAAAGCTACACTACAAAAAGACCTGGAGCTGGCTGACACAGTTTGTAACACAGGGCGTTCACACAGAATGCTTTTTTGCATTCCACTGCTCTACTTTTCCATTGTTTTACGATGTTATCACACACTAGATGGACATCTTTAACTGTTGTATTTTGTGTCTTTTGCAGCGTCTCGCCAAAGCCACTTGAAGGCGAGCCCGCAACCTTAGCGAGAAAAGTGAATCGAGCCGAGCAGTATGCAGGGAAGGAGACAAGAGGTGTTTTTTTAATGGATGTCATTTTGTGAGAAATAGCTTATCATTTAAAAAATAAAGAGAGATCGCTCAGCGAACTACAGGTTTTTCAAAGTGGGGATCTATGACGTCAAAGAGGATAAAACCCCTCCTCTGCAAAAGAAGATCAACGCCTACTTCAACATGGCCTGTTTAGCCCCGCCCACTGACTCGCGCCTTACATGCTACAACATAGGCCTACGACGAGGTAATTTTGCTAAACTGGATCGAGCTACCAAGCAATAAACATTTACGAAATATTGTGCAGTACCTGGTTGTGGAAGAAGATAGTTGCTGCATAAGCTTCCTTCAGATTCCAATATTAGGAATGCGTGGTTAAGCTTTATTAAATCAACAGAAAATCAGTCACAATTTCCAACACAGGCTCTGCAAACAGACTTTTATGACACGGATCTGCCAGCAACATCACAAACATGTAAGTAACCATGTTTATTTTAATGCCTGATCTGTGAGCAGTGATTTCTGATGTGTAATTATTCAAGTTCAGTATTATCTTTGTCTCAAAATCATTCAATACTGTTTATGCATCAGTGACTAAACGATCAACTTCACATCGTTTCTCTTAAGATGAAATAATATTAAAACTGTGATTAAGTTATAGAAAGAAAGCGACCAAAGAACGCTCCCTTTCCAATCGCCCAAGCTGTCAGTCAATCAATCACACAGCGCGCAAATCTCGAAATCATGAAATCAATGACGCTGTTACACTGCACAACGAAGCTCTACCTGTATTTACGTCGTGTTTGCATTGTTATTTGGTGAAAAAGCATTCGTGAGTGTGCAAAAACTGCGTTGCAATAATGAGATCTTCATTCACGCGATCACCAGACTGTATGTCATCTGCTCAGCTCATCACTGCAACCTTTCATGTGATGGAATAGATTTAAATATAATGTTTTAAACAATACATTTAAAGATTTGTTAATCTTCTCGATAGCTGTAATAGTAAAAACGTAGTAGTTTCCGAGAGTTTCACATGTAATACTAGCTATTTTATATGCAAACATGTCAGCCAATCACAGCAGTGGGCGTTTACACTGAAGTCTCACAGCTGACACGCCCCTTCAAACAGAGCGTTCAAATCAAAGGCTAAGATCAGGCTAGGAAAAATGCCTTTTATATCTTAATTATGACAATGTTTGATGTAAAAATCATACTAACATTATAAGGGCAACCCAGGCAACATTATAAAAGAATAAAATAATCCACTTCATGACCCCTTTAAAAAAAGTAGCATTTTTCTTGTCTTTTTTTAAAGCGATTATTTTAGGAAAAGTAGCAATTTTTTTTATGAAATGTAAAAAATATATTTTTTTAAAAGTAGCAATTCATTTTGAAAAAGTTGCGATTTTTTTTGAGAAAGTAGCGATCCATTTTGAGAAAGTAGCGATCCATTTTGAAAAATTAAGCGATTATTTTGGGAAAAGTAGCGATTCTTATAAAAAGTAGCAATTCATTTTAGGAAAAGTAGCAATTCTTTTATGTAAAAGTAGCAATTATTTTTATGAAAAGAAGAGATTCTGTTTTTAAAAAAGTAGCGATTCTATTTAGGGAAAGTAGCGATTCATTTAAAAAAATTGCAATTCATTTTGAGATATGTAGTAGTGATTCTAATCAAGAAAAGTAGTGATTATTATTCTTAATAGTAGCGATTTTTTAAAAAAAAATTAGAGATTCTTTTTAAGAAAAGTAGCAAATCTTTTTGGGAAAAGTAGCGATTCATTTTAGGAAAAGTAGCGATTCTTTTAAAAAGTAGCAATTATTTTTTTTAAAAAGTAGCAATTCATTTTGAAAAAGTAGTGATTCACTAAGAAAAAGTAGCAAATCTTTTAAGAAAAGTAGAGATTCTTTTTGGAAAAGTAACGCTTCATTTCAGGAAAAGTAGCGATTCTTTTTTATAGTAGCGATTCTTTTTGGCAAAAGTAAAGGTTCATTTAGAAAAATGTAGCGATTATCTTTGGGAAAGTAGTTATTCATTAAAGAAAATTAACAATTCTTTTTTTTTATTAGCGATTCTTTTTGAAAAAGTAGCGATCCATTTTGAAAAATGAAGCAATTATTTTAAGAAAAGTAGCAAACATTTTTAAGAAAAGTAGCAATTCATTTAGAAAAAGTAGCAATTCATTTAAAGAAAGTAGCGATTCTTTTTGAGAAAGTAGCGATCCATTTTGAAAAAAATAAGCGATTCTTTTAGAAAAAGTAGTGATTCTTAAAACAAAAGTAGCAATAATTTTTTTTTTTAAAGCAATTCTTTTAAGAAAAGTAGCGATTCTTTTTAGGAAAAGTAGGGATTCTTTTATGTAAAAATAAAGATTTTTATGAAAAGTAGCAATTCGATTTAAACAAGTAGAGATTCATTTAGCAAAATGTATAAAAATGTTCATTTTGGTTGGATGTAGCTATTATTTTGAATATACTTACAGACTATATACTTACTTATAGATTATTTATTTAATCCATGTAATGATTCATTTTAGGAAAATAGCTATTCTTTTTGAAATTTTTAACCTATTGAAAAGTAACAATTTCAAAAATAGCGATTGTTTTTGAAAAAGTAATGATACATTTTAGAATAAGTCGCAATTCTTAAGGCAAAAGTCGCAAAAGGAAAGTAGCTATTCTTTTTTTTTAAATAGCAATTAATTTTAGGAAAAGTAGCAATTCTTTTTGGAAAAGTAGCGATTCTGTCTGAAAAAGTAGCGATTCATTTAGAAAAGTATCAATTCTTTCTAGGAAAAAGTATTGATTCATTTCTAAGAAAAGTAGTGATTTTTTTCAAGAAAATAAGCGATTCTTTTTTAGTAAAAGAAGCGATTCTTTTTGAATAAATGTATTGATTAATTTCGGATGGATGTAGCTATTAGTTTTGAATATATGTATCGATTCTTTTTGATGAAAATGTAGCAATTCATTTTAGGAAAAAGTAGCAGTTCTTTTTAAGAAAAGTAGTGATTCTTTTTGGAAAAAGTAGTGATTAATTTTTGAATAATTTGGATGTATGTTGCTATTAGTTTTAAATATATATATATACAGATTATTTTTGAAAAAGTAGCGATTCATTTTAGGAAAAGTAGCAATATGTGTCGATGTAGCTATTAGTTTTGAATATATAGTTGTGGTCAGAATTAAAGGTAAATATGATAAAAAAATATTACTGTAAAAAATAAATCTGCATTGTTTATCCTTTTTATCTTTGATTAAAGAAATTAGCAAAAATCTAACATTTCATTAGGCCGTGTGTCCACCAAAGCGTTTTTAGCCAGCTGAAAATATATATATGAAAAACTCACCTATAATGCCTGATGAGTTTGGAGAACACCTGAAAAGAGATTAGAGACAATTCCTTCATACAGAATCTCTCTAGATCCTTCATATTCCCAGATCTATGTTGGTGCTTCTTCTCTTCAGTTCACTCCACTCATCAGGTCAGGGAACTGGGACGGTCATGGCAGAAGTTTCATTAGGCGCACACAGCCGAGATCGTGACGGCCGTACAGCGATGGACAGCAACCGTGGCGATGGGATATTACGCCTCCCGTTCCCTCCTTCAGGAAACGAGGGTTACATTAACCGAGACGTTCCCCATCAGTCGCTCATGTTCGGCGTAACGTAAAATTTACATTTAATTGTGTGAAATTAAAAAAATAAAATGCTATGAAATATAGTGTTAGCAAGACAGCATATCAGCCATTTTATTCCAATGTTACAAATATTATTTCCTCCATAGAATGTTAATAATAAATAACTTAAGATGTTGTGGAAAAATATTGATCTTCATACAACAAAATGACAAGACAAAGTGGGGGGACATGAGTCAGCAGACTTCAGTAGTGAGAGTGTAAGGGGTTTCATTGCTAAAAGTTTCCATTGTTGAATAAACACCCAAATGTAGGTCCACTATGCAGGTTTGCTAAAAATCACATGAATGTAACTACATATGGATGATATTATGTTTTTAGTTGTGCAGTCCCATGTGTCAATCCTATATTACCCTAAAAGGAAATATTTAAACCAGAGTCTATTTTTATTCAGTTATTTGTGCACAGGTCCATTTTCATGGTTTAGCTTTAAGGTTGAAAATCAATAATGATATCTAAGAGATTCCACAGAAAAGAGGGCAGAAATTCGATCAGGTATCCTCAAAAGTGCGCTTTTGACGCGGAGCCTTGAAATCTTCTTCGGCCATCCATCATGCTTTGCGCTACATAAGACATTACAGCGTGACCAAAAGAGAAAGACAAAGATAAAAGGTGGGGAAAAAGTAAAAAGAAAACCCAGCAGCCTTTTATAATCAATATCCATTTCCAACAGCTGTCACCTTGTTCTTTGGAGCAACTCTCCAAAGTTGTGCATTAGCAAATTGATAGGCTAATTCCAAATAAAATATCACCTTGAACCAAAATGCCTGCATTAATCTTCATTTAGAGAGCCGCACTCAGAAAGGTCTGTTTTTCCACGTTCACTCATAGACAAAAGCATCATAGACCATGCTCAGCAGAGCCAGTGACACTTCCATATAAAAGAGAAAGAAAAGAGTCCTACAATTTAGATATTATTTTACATAAATTGACATAAAAAATTACTGTATAAAGATTTCACAGCAGTATTTCAATGCTCTAACATCTTGAGAGATGTGATATATTCTCTCGCTAAAGTTTTGCTTTCCCCCGAGACACTTTGAAAACTTTTTTTGTGAGGGAAGGCAATATTTTCACGTTAAGTTTTTGCAAGCAAACTCAAAGTTTCTCAGGGGGAAAGCAAAACTTTAGCTAGAGAAGCAGAAAATGAGAAAGTTTTAAATGCTTGTTTGCTTCTTAAAACAATCACTAGCTATTTGGCTCTTGACATTGACATTATTCGATCGGCTGCATCACTTAAATGACATCAGTGCTGTTTCTGAGGAACAGCAAATTTCTACATTTTGATTAAAGATTACAAAATCAAACCATGTTGTTCTTTGGAATAACATGCACCAATGAATCATTCACAATAAGACAAGGAACATGCAAATAATTGGAGTTGTTTTGATGTCATGTTGACTTTAATAGAGCCAAATTAAAAATTTGACTAAGATTGTGAATGTGACTGCACAGAATCAAGATAAAATAAGCAAATGGTCAGTAGTCTATAAAAACATTTCAACATTCTTATACAAAGACTGGCATGGTTGTAATCATTGAAGCACATCTTGTCCAGCTATGAGGTCATAAAAGCACTATGCTGAATGCCCACACACACTCCGCCATTAGCAAGTGCCTTCCTACTCTCACAAAACAAATTATTTTTCCATCTACGACTGAGAGCTAACAGGGGAATAAACACATCAATAGATGGTGGGGCTATCTATCAGTCGGCCCCTACAGCTTGACAGAGTGGAGTCAGGGTACCGAGGCAATAATGGCATCTTAATGAAATACATGACAGGCTGAACCACAAAGAAATTATGCTTACATTTAAGAATACTTTTTAGAATTAGGTTCTAATAATGCTCTTGAGTTTCATATTATCTAACAGATGCTGGTGTCATCTCAAAGCACTGAGCTTGAGCATTCTTAAAGGAACATGCTCAAAATAGAATCAAAAGAACGTCTTCAACATGAATTACAGAATGAGTTTAAATTGAAAATGAGTTTTTGGAAATTGATGTTGTCAATATAAAAATAAAAATCGGTAACACTTTATTTTAAGATTTTAAAGGGACATTGTGTAGGAATTTCTCGCATCTAGCGGTGAAATTGTATTTTGCATTCAAACGAATTGTGCTCTCCAGCGCCTCGCTTTTTCAAGTGCGTGTTGCATCTACGGTAGCTGTTATGCAAAAAAGCTATGACAGGATGTCTTCTAATAGCACTTTGTCGAGTTTGCCTTTGGGTGAACAGGTTTTTGTTATTTCAAACAAACTGCAACTTGACACAACAAACAAACGAAATGTTACAGTATGAATGACTGACTGACTTGCCGGGGCAGTGACAAGCGCCTTTCACTCCTCTGCTCTGCTCCTCCATTTCTGCTGCTTTCAGTTACATGACGCTGGCTCTGAACGAAAACGCGTTGGCCTAGTACTTTTTGACCCTCTCTGTTATTATAGTTTTTCAAGATGGCGGAACGACATGGAAGCCTCCGTGGACCTACCCGTCACATATATATAAAGATAATAAATTCTTCGTTTACAAGGATAAGTCAGATAATTGCCACAGGTATTTGTACACCATTGAGGACATGTTTATAAATGAAAATATTGATTTTTGATTATAAAATACCTAAAAAAACTACACATTGTCCCTTCAAGTAAATGGTGGAACTACATAGTAAAAACAGTTATGCATAATTACAAGTAACTAACCCTAAACCAAACTAGCGTTTGGTTTAGGGCATTCACGTAGCTACGGGTGGGCATGGATGGGCCTGGGCCCACCAACATGTCAGTCAGGCCCATCCAGTCAGTGTAATTAACAAAGTAGCCGGAGGGAATTCTGTTGCGATTATCACAATTCTTGACCTATAAAAATAAATCTCAATGTTTCTTGATTCTTGTTTGGTTGTCATGGTGATTACGAAATGCCCGCGTAGCCCCGTAGCCCGCGTATGACCAAGCATTGTTTTTACACACTGTCCACTAATGTCCTGCTGATTTGATGATGGTGTTGTTTTGCATCTGTCAGATGCGCGTGTGTGTGTAGTGTGGCCGCGCGCAGTGGAAATGCTGTTTTTATCGTTATGTTCTTAACATTGCTTAATATGACATACATGCTTGTGATCTGATTAAACTGTGGTGTATTCAAGCAGGTGTGGTTGTGTTGGCCTATTTTGATCACAAATGCATTTTAGGCTGTGCCCACCTGATTTTCTTTGGGCCCACCTACATTGTGATTCCTGGCTACGCTAGTGGTTTAGGGTTAGTTACTTGTAATTATGCATAACTCTCCCTGTAACTCAGTACATGTAGTTAATTAGTATTACTACTATTTGAGTAAATGCATTTCCTTAAATAAAGCGTAGCCTATTTTTTATTTTTATTTATTTTTTCAAATGGGGAAAGTAAGAATCTTTAAATGTTTTTCAAAGAAGTCTCTTATTGGTACCAAGGTTACATGTATTTGATTAAAATATTGTAAAAAAAATTATATATGAAACATTATTACAACTTATAATAACTGTTTACTCATTTAATGTATTTTTAAATGTAATTAATTTGTGTGATGATAAAGCTTAATTTTCAGCATCATTACTCCAATCTTCAGTGTCACATGATCATTCAGAAATCATTCTAATATGCTGATTTAGCGCTCAAGAAACATTTCTTATTATTATATAAATATATATCGCAGGACTGTTGAGTACATAAAGTGTGTGTGATTTGACTGACTAAAGTTTAAGAGCAGCAAACAGACAAGCAGAAATCAAAAGATTGATGAAAGAAGACACCATGTTACAGATCGGATGAGATTTCAACAGGGATAACAAGATTAACAAACTGTAAATAACTCACAATACCATCAAAACATACCAGGTCATATCACTTAGAATGCACATTCACAAAACCCAGACTTTTCACTCCAATTTATAGTAGTGCTTGCGAACCCCATAGCCAAGGACCAACACATCATAGAGACTCTTCAAGCTGAGGAACTCCAATAAGCAGGAAGCAACCACCATCAACCACCCTGGAAACCACATACCAACATTCTAACAAGAAGCATCGTAGCATCGTAACAATGACCTAGCAGTATAAGGGGCCAATTACAGGACACCATTTTCAATTAAAAACTGAAAACTTTTCACTAAAAAGTTTTACACCAAACAGCGTTTTGGGGACCTGTATCAAAGTGCTTGTTTTTCAAAGCGATGCCATTATTGTCTCAGAGTAATCTACAAAAACGTGAATTTGTGTAAACGGAGAAGTCATGCGCATTTGTATTACATGTTCAGTCCCTATCTTGACACTATTTTCTTCTAGATCTGCTGTACAGCCGAAACCAACTTTGTTGCATTATTTTCCTGTTATCACTGTAAAGCTGCATTGAAACAATCTGTATTGTAAAAAGTGCTACATAAATAAAGTTGACTTGACTTGACATTTATAAAAACAAATATTCCTGACCTAAAACAGTTAAAATTATGACAAAAATATGCTACTGTTGTCATTTTTGTCTGGTGTATATAATAATAATAATAAAAATGGTTCTAATTTAAAACACTTTTGATCATGTGTTTGAAACCAGCAAAGCTGCTGCGAGAACACACATTTTTTTAATTTTGACTCAAAACCTGGCCTTTCTAACATTCTCATATGACTACCTTAGTATCCCCTACACATGATAATACACAAACCCACAAAGTCCAGTGGATGTATATCATTTTGAAGTGTGTCATCCAGAAAAAGAAAAGACTCAAAACTTAAAGCTCAAAAACCGCAAAGCTAAAAACAGTAATGGCTTGGTGGTCTTGGCAGGCAGCTCACCTGGTATTTCTCGGCAGAGTTGGAAAGAGGTTTGGACTCTGTGAGCTACCATGACAGATTCTCAAATGAGAGCCAAACACATTTATCAACGGTTCATTTGACACTGATTACTCTCCGAGGGCTGTCCACTACACTTGCCTGTTAAAAAGTGAGCAGGGTCCTGGAGGTCAAAAGCAGTCTCTTATTGCCAGCCCACATAATCAAATCTGACAGAAATTTTCCCGGTAGACAGCGAGGGGACTGGTCAATCATAAGGGGGTGAAGCAGAGGTATAGTGTGGAAAACCACGGCAATAGATGAGTGTTCACACTCCAAATCACTTTCCTCTGTCAGTAGCACCTGAAATGGGGATTGATTGTAACTGGAAATGCATAGAATTATATTAGGAATCTAGAAGGAAAATGGATATATACAATCTGTTCTATAACTGGCTGGATCAGGATAGGGAAAAAACAGATTTCATTTTCCACCTTTTGAAAACCATATGAAATACATCACACAGTCATAAAATATACATAAAATCATCAAAATAAATCAGGCACAACTTGCCGAATGGGCCATTGAGTCTACCATACTTGATTCAGCTTAAGCTGAAGCTCCTGCCAAATAAAACGTACTGTTTTCTTTAACCATGATTAAGCAGTTAGTAACCGATGTTAAATAATAGCTCTTGACCTCAAATCAAATCCCATCAATCTTGAGATATTATAGTCTGGATGATCTCTGCACTACAAACCCCGTTTTACACCATTAAGCAAAACCCAACCCAACATTTGCGGAAAAGGTATTTGGCCAGAGATGTGCTGAAAAAAAAAAAAAAAAAAAAATGTCCTCTGGGGTTAAAACACATCATACACACCATTAGTTTCCATTGTAGATAGTTTGAATAAAAATGTTCTGTAAATGTCTTTCAATTTAGACAGTCAGTTTATGGTCTCAGATCCCTCAGCAGTGGGGATTTATTTTGCTACTAGCCCTGTCAATATTTTCACTGGTTCCAAAACAAGAATAATAATAATAAAAAAAAAAATAAAAAAAAAAAAATATATATATATATATATATATATATACACACATATACATACATGAGTTTAATAAATTAGTGATTTGATTTTAGTGACAAACCATGCAAACCTTGTAGTTATCAAAATGGCAACAATTTATTATAGCACCTTTAGGGCAAAAAAACAAAGATAAAAAGATAAACAAATGTAAGATTTATTGATAATTCAGTAATTTGGCCAGTTTAAAGACAAGGAAGCACCACATTCATAAAAACATGGTGACAAAAGAGGGTGATGGGAATATTAATCAACACAAATGTCACATCTGTCCATAGGCTGGGATACCGTGAGGGTCACAATGACAATATTTGTGAAACATAAGAACACCCAAAGGCATTCTTTCTCTCTCTTCCCCTCCCATCATCCTCTATCACTCTTTCTCTCCTCCTACCTCTCATTAGGTCACCAGAGACTTTGCATCTTTGAAATGTTAGCGTCTGTCACCAATCTGCCATTACCAGTGGACAGACACCTCTGCTGTCACAGCTGAGACTCATGGGACATTTACGCCCTTTCACCTACAAGGCCGCAATCAATTACACAGCTGACAGAGGACAAAGACTGTTTAAAGTCTTCGATAGCATGTGATCTCCATCATGTAGCAGGCGAAAGATACACATCTAAATACTTAAGGAAAAGGCGCAGGAAATTACTTCTAAAGAGCAATCTGTTGTGTTGAGCATGAAAACACACGAGCATCAATATGGGGCCCTGCTGTGGAGCGAGCCAGGATGGCTGAATGGATCCGTTATTGAAATCTAGCCAAGCTGTCAATGTGCTAGCTAAAGCAGGTGCCTGGCGTGCTACACAGATGCTGTGCTCCCCACATTAGCATCTCTTTGTTGGTGGAACGGCATCACAACAGAGGGAGGTCAGGTGAAGATCAAGTATTGAGCCCTTAAAGTTTAGCTTGTACTCATTAGGCCAAATAAAGAGGGAAGGCGAAGCAAACATATTTATAGGATGCGCCACAGGACAACCAGCACCCAACGAAGGAAGAGGATGCATTAACAAAAAGTAGTGGAGCCTTCGATATTGATTTCAACTAGCCAAATTTCTTTATGAAAGAAGATCTGTGTCCAAGAGTAAAGACTGTTTTAACTGACTCGAAAGAACGATCTATTTCGATTGATTCTCCCCTATCAGCTTACGGTCTTGGATATGATTTCGGAAAGACAGGGACAAAGACAAGTGTTTGGCGAGTGCATTAGCCGGCAGCAAATTAGCACAGCTTACAAATTTTGGAACTTGGGCATGTTTTATAGTGCGTCATGTTTCTTCTAAGACATTCAGCATTCATTTGATCACATTTGAAGCATGAACACTTGCAAATAAAGGTAACAAACAGTCTAGACATTATCTATGGTACAAAAGTAACAAAAATGGCATTAGAATCAAACATTGAAATGTATTAAAGGGATAGTCCACCCAAAAATGACAATTCTATCATCATTTACCCTATGCCATTCCAAATCTTTAGGGAAAATTGCCAAGAATGTTTAAGATTACTAAACAGTTTCGGTTCCTATCATCTTCCATTGGATTTTTTGTCCTTACAATGGAAGTCAATGGGAACCGAAAGAATTTGCTTATCAATATTCTTCCAAATATCCTCTTTTGTTTTCAGCAGAAGAAAGAAAGTCTAACGCATTCTCATCCTTTGGCGTCATATGTGACGCCATATGACAAAACGGCGAAATACTACGCACATGGCACCCTTTATCGTCAATATAACACGCACTGTGATGGGTAGGTTTAGGTGTGGGGTAGGGTCTGCGTCTCATATTCACGCTAAAGGATGCCAGTCAACTTTATGACGCCTTGTTATATTCACGCTAAAGGGTGCCATGTGCGTAGTATTTCGCCGTTTTGTCATATGGCGTCACATATGCCGCAAAAGGATGAGAACGGGCTCGAAAGTCATACAGATTTGGAACAACATAAAAGTGAGTAAAAGATGTTTGGGTTTAATATCATCCCTTTAATATTAACAAGAACTACATAGGTGCAATAATATGCAAATTTTTTTGTGATTTAAATGCAAAAACAACTTTTTTTTTTTTTTTTACCAGTCTAACACATTAAACAAACACAGAGACAAATAGGCCTACTGTGTTTTACCATATCACTAAGTGACAAGGAGAATTTCAACCTCCAAAACCCTCAAAAGTGTGCATACTGTCTCTGAAACCTTTGCAAAACTCCTTTCTCACTGGATTGGTTTGAGGAAAGTGAACCCAACCTTGGAAAAAGCAATGACAATGTTTCATAAGTGAGCAGCATTCAACAGTAATTGGTTTCAACTGATGCTTTTAGAAAATGAGCACACAGAGATTTATTTGATATCTCAACAGCATTTATTTTTAGCATCTTGTTAGCATGCTCCTTTTTTGTTTTATTTTATATATCTTGGATGTGAAAGCAATAAGCTAAGTGGCTCAGCTGCCTGTACTTGCAGCTTTCACTATATCTGATTATAGCATTTTTGTCAAGCATCATCTCTTTCTCTGACACAAGAAAAGACACACATATACAAACATATAGCATTGTGCACTAACTATGATTACAACCAAAATGGAGGTTTACTGGCACCTAATTAAAACAAATATGGTTTATATTATTGCCTGTCATCAGGAACTCATATCCTAAATATAAAAATAAATCCTCATGGATGGATAAAGTCAATTTGAAACAGGGACATGGCACAAAAGAGTTTGTTCAGTTCCCCTCCATGCGTCAATGTTACTCTTACATGCTAAGCCAGAGTTTCTGGCATGAAATTTTTTTTTTTGGAACAAACTCTGAAGAATAAATCCACCTATTGAGAGGAGATGAAGTGGAAGAATCAGAGAAAACTATAAGCAATTTGAACCCATTTAAACTTTAGGATGTGTGTGGTTTAGACACTATGTTCCTTTTCACATTGGATTTTTTCTTCTAATTCTGTCTCCTGTTTCAGGTGCTTTAAAGTCTTCATCAAAACAATGCTACATATTTTGATAAGACACGTCATGTTAAATTAATTTTATTTGAATTCATTAATAAAGTATAAATTATATATATATATATATATATATAATGCAATATGCAATAATTAAGTATTGTAAAATGTATTATAAATTAGTATAAACAAATCATAAACTAATAATAAAAACATATCAACACAAGGTCATATTATGAATCAATAAAAACATTTTTAAATAAATGAATATGCAAAAAACAACATCAAAACAAGTTCATATGATTTGACAGACACGTCATCGGTCATCCACACATCGGTGCAACAAGCAAATGAGTACTGTTTACCACAAATCAATATTAATTATTTTTATTACTGATCAGTTGAAAGACCATTGCTGTTGTCTGACTTTTATTTCAGGGGGTCCGAATAAACCCCCCATCTCTAGGCAGTAAATTGCATGTGCCACAGATAAACATCAGACCCAGAATGTTCCGCACAGAATGAGTGACAGCAAGGTAAACAAAGTGTGGCACAGATCAGCACCGTGCAAAATCACTTTCAGACAGATTTGAATTCATTGGGCCTGTCCGTGGGCATAGCATCATTCACATGTGCCTAAAACACCATGAAACTCAACAGATGCTTCTCTATAAAATCACTCACATATTCACTTCAATGTATTCCCTTTTCAACCTCCTCCTGCTTTCTTTATCTTCACTTTCTTGTCCTCTCCAAGTTTAATGTTTCACTTAACCCAAATAATTCATTAAAAAGTATCATCCAGTATATACCCATGTTGCTACAGTAACAGCAAAATGTTTTTGTATCAATAATAACCACCCATGTAATTATCTCTGCTTTTAACTCCGATCATCATTAACTGGAAAAAGGTACCTATTTTCACTATCTGACGCACACTATTGAAAGCGTAATGTATATAGAAACTGTTTAAAGACCAGATAATTAGAGTAATTTCCTCGAACAAGAGAGACATACAGTTTTGGGCTCATTTCACAGACGTGCAAAACGAAGATACAATTGGAGCGGACCATTTTCTGTGTGTAAAATTAATAGATCTCAGCATTGCTCCTCCTCTTCCATTATTCAGAAAGAGAAATTCACAAACATAACCTGCTAGTCTCAAAACATATCACCTTTCTGAATATTTCATCATAGGCTGCAGGTCTCAGAGATAGCCATGAATAGACACGACTTCGGTCAACTAGGGAAAAAAATATATAATGTCACGTCAATTCTGTCACTGAAACCTGTGAATGTAAGAAGGGATAAAATCTCATTCAAGCATTGAAACCTCAAAGCAATGAATCTGGTTAATATGAAATCCACAATTTACATTGACTCCAACATAAGTTACATCTTCCTTCAGTCACCATTGTAGACACCTACAATCTTTATTTTCTTTCTTTCTTTTTTTTTGGTTAAACTGAGAACATTGGTTTTCGACCAGAGTGGGCGAGTTTTTGGAGCTAGAGGATATTGAACGTTGTTTAGCTCTCAGGCCCCATACTGTGAGCTCTGGAGGTTTGAGTTTCAGCATCAATTAGAGGCTTTGTCAACAGATGAGGCCTTTTATTTCCACAAATGTCAGCTATTTTCTCATGGGGTCTTTACATGAAAAACGAAATGCTGGTGCTAATTATATTAAATAGATATGATATTCACATATTGCTCTAAAACCCTATAAGGATTGCATTGCTGTTACTACATAAATGCATAGATATAAGTGCAGTAACAATCTCCAATTTTTAAAGGTTCACTGAGTATATCCTAATATTTTTAGTATGACAAATGTACTCAACGAAGTGAAGAGAGCAGTCCATTAGCATTCCTGTTCATCTAATTAACCTTTGCATAAAATGATAGTAATGATAATAATAATAAATAAATAAATAAATAAATAAAATTCAACTTTTAAGAGCTCTCCATCAATAAACTGTGTATATATATATATATATATATATATATATATATATATACACTGTCCAATATAACTGTCCAATATATATATATATATATATGGGATATATATATATATATCCCAGTAATTACCACATTTAAATTCATTAATATTGATTTTTGTCATGGGGAAAATATTACTGAGCGCATCTTTAAGACAGAGGAGAGGAAGTAGACAGTTAACTCTGTCCTAACAAAGATTGTGCACTGTGGTCAAGAGAGGTTCTGGTCATTGCTGAAGGCATGGGAGCATCTATTTCAACCTCGTCTTCAAATGTAGACATGTTTCTAAAGGTCATATTGCACATGATTGCAAAGCAGAGATAGGCATCACTAAAAGACACCTAGACAGCTCACAAAGAGGTACTTAGACACCGATCAGATGGCTTTAACAGGGAAAGTGGGCTCCAATGACCACCCAGACCACCCAAACTGGCCACACAAGTGCTGTGACTGCCAATGGAAAAGTGATATTCTACCCATATCCAATGAACGCTCACTGCTGACTGGACACTTTGAGGTCTCAACGTCTCCTGGATCCCTTTTCTGTCTCAAAGGCTGACAATCAATATAATGGACAATGACATTTAAAATGAATTTTCTGACTTCACCATTGGTTAGTGGTAAAAACAGATGTGTAATGCACATTTTTTTAAGTATGTCAAGAAATGAAGAAAAAAAGCTTCCGAAGTCTGGATTTAAAATAAAAATAAAATAAATAAACATACAGAATTTCACAAGTCCCTAGAATAAGAGAAAAGAGCTGTGATGTGACAATACATTGTATTGGTTAAATTAACCTGTTTACTGTTTGCTGCCTGATAAATGGCAGAAAATTACAGCACATATACTTCTCAGAATCCCAACGCAGAGAGCTTTTATCCTGTAATGAGAAAAAATTAGACTTCGCATGTGGCATATTTTCCAATATGCATTTGCCACGGCCATTACTCACACGCTAACATCAAGACAAATAAAACAATTACCCATCTGTAATTAGTTTTCACAGCACAACTCAAGTTGCCATCATTTTAAACACTAATAGTGTCACCACCGCGCATGGCTGAGGTTCAGGCGAAACATTTATTATGGAAGGTCATCATTTCAAAATCTCGTTAGCTGTACCTGTGGGCCTGAAGGTCAGGATCTACTCGAAGTTGTGTTATGTATGACAGCGGAGCCAGCCAACTTCCCCCTGTTCTCTGCCTCACTTTAAGCTGTCATAATTTTGAATTAGGCTGAGACGTATCATCATCCTGGTAATATTTCATATGTGCCATCACACGCAGCCAAGAGGCAATAAACAAAGCAATTACAAAGGCCTGCTCCTGCAAAACAAACCTGCCCCCATCCTTGCCGGCCTCGATTTCTCTATTTGTTAATTCACATGAATATTTTAAATGTCATCAAACCTGTGTCACACATCCATAAATACCATAGATGGATGCAATCGTATTCACACATTTGGCTTTCTGTAATAACATCCTTTCCATTTACTTCCATTGTGTTAATTCTATGCTAAAGATATTTTCAATTCCTAGCTTATTAAAAAATAAACAGTGATGCCACGGAACTATAATTTTGAGTTCTCAAAAGTGCATTTCAGTAAACAGTTTTTTTAGTGTGACGAATGTTTTAATAGTATGAAGAACCTTTTTTTGTGCTATGAAGAACCTATTGTCAAATGGAAAGTTTACATGTATGTTAAAGGTTTTTCTTGGACCATACCAATGTAAATAACCCTCAGATATTTGAGTAGTTTTTGTGGTTTACTATTTTATTTTTATAGTATGTATTATTCGTTATGTGTTTTATTTTATATGAATATGTTATTTTGCCTGCTATAAGTTATTAGTTATTATCAATTGTCAGGGTTTGTTTTGTTTGTTCTATGAATGGGTCAGCTAAACAGGCCAATATACTATTAACTACAATTATTAATTTTAATTATGGCTCATAATAAAAACGTCTAATAAGTGTATAAAACTGATCAGAGATCAGGTAAAACCCAAAGACACTTGTTCATTGGTTCTCAGTGACTCCTCATGATTCATGGGTTGCTAGAGATCAGTGCCCCAAGCGGTAAATCATTGAAATTTCGAAACGCCAGTTATGACGTTTTGAAGCCTCGTTTACTGAAATCACGTGACTCTGGCAGTTTGATACACGCTCCGAGCCATTGATTCGGAACAAAAGATTTGTAAAGGTTTCGAAGCTTCATGAAGCAGTGTTTTGAAATTGCCACCACTAGCATTTCGTTACTGTTTGTTTTTTTTATTTTATTTTTTTCGTATTATTTTTGTATTTTTTGTCTTTGGCTTTTTAGTACATGGAAGGGCACGCGCTCTTACGGTGTTGTGGTGTCAAATAGTGTGTATTGTGGAGTTAAACAAGGATAATAAATGGAAAAGGGGACAAACACAAACATCAGTGAAAGAGCCATTTTTTATTTCAACCGGGCTGCTGCATATTAAACCTTTTTTTTCTAATATTGTGGATGCTCCCCTAAAAAAGGACAACCCCCGACCCACACATATGTGTAGACAGAAATTACTAAAGCCAGACAACTGCCACTGAACGCTTCAATATGCATAAAGATGTGGGTGATGGAAGGTGGATTTAGCTTGCAATAATGATGGTAATACCTCATCCCACGAAGGCTCGCACCATACCCGAAGACCACGTCCCATCTCTGACTGGCCCAAAGCATAAAAGTTACAAAACGAAAGAAAAATAATTCTACTCAATGTCATAACTAAGTCTCCTTCATGCAAAGTATCATCAAACATTTCACTTTTTACACTGAAGATCTCTTTCTCAAAAGCTCTGATCTGACTTTGTCTCCTCATTCATTCAGAAGGTGATGTCTCAGCTCTGTGTACACTGAACAGCTCCTGCAGGATCTCACCATCTGTTCTGCTGTTGACTCAGTCTTCAGCTGAGGTATGGGTATGTTTACTGAGTGAGCGCTCACTCACAGGTGGCCAGACCTGCACACAAACCAGATTTTTCTCTCATCACTTGGTCACCTTAATTTTATTAAAAAAAGTATTAATTTTATTAAATCAATAAAACCTTATTGCTGAGAGAGAGTCCACGCAAAAATGAAAAGCATGTCATCATTTACTCACCCGCATGTCATTCCAAACCTGTATGACCTTTTTCTTCTGTGAAACACAAAAGATGATATTTTTTTGAATGTTATAACCAAAAAGATTTGATGAACATTGCCTTCCATTATCAGAATTTTCATTTTTGAAAATTAACACCCACACACCCACACACCCCCCCACACACACCCACACCCACACACTACCCCCCCCCCCCCACACACACACACACACACCCACACACACGTTGTGTTTCATGTTATATGGGGACTTTCCATAGACATAATGATTTTTATACTGTACAATCGGTTTCTTCTATCATCCTACACTACCCCTACCCCTAAACCTACCCATCACAGAAAGCTTTCTGCTTTTTTACATTTTCAAAAAACATCATTGCGGCAGCCGATGTGGCAATGGGAAGTATGTCTCCGTTCCCTCCTTCAGGGAACGAGGGTTACCATACGTAACTGAGACGTAACTCTCTACGTAATTGAGACGTAACTCTCAACATACGTCGTGACCGACCAATATGAATCCCTACCAAGGCGCCACAGGTGCTGACCCATCCAGAGCCCTCTCGACTGTGTCCCCGAAGAAGCCTGTCTTGGACACGGGGGTTTTAAGGAACCTGACTTTGTCGGTCTCTCTCATGTCAGCCACACAGCCAGAGATGGCGTTCCTGGACCACCAGTGGACATCGCACGACCCACTGGCGGCTCTACTGGCTGCGGAGCGTGGGAGGAATGAGAGTTCCTAGGGGGTTGGTTCCCTGAAGCAAGCGCGCTAACCGTAATCCTCAGGTCACCTGCACCACTGCCTGTAGTAGCCCTCTGTGGAAGATTACATCGAGGGAGAGGTGCAGGGACTCCGCCCCTTTGCAGGAATGAGAGTCTCGACCGTAGCTCCGAGATGGTCATCTTCCAACAATGAGTACATGACTCATTCATGAATGCTGTATCAGCATGTTGCATAAATATATATATATATATATATATATATTTATTTATTTATTTATTTATTTTTTGTTCTTTGGCGTTTTGTTGTTTGCCTTTTTTTTTAATGTATTGATAATTGTAATTTTGTTATGTTCTTTTAAGTTGTAATTGTGTTTCATTGTAAGGACCCCCTCGAAAACGAGATGATACATCTCAAGGGCTTAATCCTAATAAATTATAATAATAGTAATGTTCAATGCGCAGTGTTCGTGACCATCCCGCGATCCCAGGTAACGACCGCATCCAGAAACACACAGGTAGAGTGACAAAAAACAGGCTCTACCCGTGTAAGCTCTTTCAGGGGACTGCTCTCCTTGGAGCTGAAGCCTGCAGGGGAACGGTCGCAGCGGACACAGACAGGGAAGTGTGCAGTATGTTGTGCGCTGTCTCTCTCTCGCGGTGATCTTACCAGCCGTAAGAATGGCCGTTCAGCGCTCCTGGCGCACCGTACCAGCTGTAAGAACAGCCCTTTTGTTTTGCTCAGTTTACAACACAAACACAAAAAGACAGAACGAGAGAGAGAGAGAGAGAGAGAGAGAGAGAGAGAGAGAGAGAAAAGAAGTCGACCCAACTGCCTTGCTGTATCGTCCTAGAGAGCTTGCTCGTTTAATATAAACAGCTTTCAACGAAGAGAACAGCATCGAAATGCTTGGCTCTAAAGCAAAAAACTGAGATGCCATCGCGTCTGCTGCTCATTATATACCTGCGCTGCGTGGCTGAACAGCTGATGCCAATGATTGCACGCCAATGTGCATTGGCTCGTTTAGTTTCACACGAAGTAGATTGGCCTCTCCAGCGAGATTCCTATTCGTCGGTCATGACCGGGGTTAAAGTGGGCCGGAACTGCATTCCGGGACCTCAGATAAATCAATAAATAAATAGATTCATTAATATCAATAATAGTGCTATGGTAGGGTATTGTTAAAAAAAATGTTGCGTGCACCGTCAAATTGCAGCCAGCCTGGAGCTCCTTCTGATGTAGTCCTTCTGCGTCAAATCAAAACTTAATATAACCCCCTGGTCCTGCCTCCACAAACATGCTTCCCGACGTTATTTTCTCAGTCACGGATCTCCTGTCGGATTAGAGGACATCTACGCCAGTTCACGCATGCAGACAAAGTCCTTCCTCCAGAATGTTTTGACGCGGTCCCACAGCGCATGATAGGGAACGTCTGCCAATTCCACCAACGGTGGTGAACATAGCATATAATTTGTATTATTTAATATTAGCCTACTTTTAACATTTAAAAACAGACGTCTTCCTATTCCAAAGCTTGCAGAACGTTCCTATTGGCAATACTGACTTAGGCAACAGCTTTCCTGGTTGTCTCAGAAAACATATAAATATCAGTTTAGCCTATGTTTACTTTCTTCACTAACACAGACGAAAATTAAAGACTACAAGTCAAAGTTCAGCTTTAGGAGAGGAAGAAATAGCAGGATAATGAGAGAGAAAAAGAAAGATGAGGAGAGAGCAGGTATTGACAAAGAATCTAATGCCCACTGACATGGTTTTAAAGCTACTTCTTATCCATTGTTTTAGCCTTCAAAAGTCTTACATTGCACATATGTAGGTCAGAGAAATACAAATGTTCTCGGGGGAGCATGTCCCCGAACCCCCCTAACTTTTTACATTTGAATTTACATTGTGAAAAACATGCTTGTGTTCCATAATGTGGTGTTCAGCCATTTTAACATATTAACGTCATCATATCAGTGGAGATGGACCAAAATAAAACCATTAAAATGTCAAGTATATAAGTATTGTGATACCTGGTGCAAAAGTGACACTCTTGTCCCAAAAAGTACTGTTATACCACGATACTCAATATGTTGTCCTATGGTGAGTCATTTTTCCCTGTTGCACCTACACAAAGTTTAATGGTTCCCCCACCTGCCAAATCCCACTTTAACCACTGGTCACAACGTACGCCAAGAGTGACCGACTGATAGGGAACACAAAATATCCCCACAATGTCAAGGATTTCGGATATTGACATCTTTGTGTGGACGTTATGTCCTCATAACGTAGGGTTTACCTGGACCACACACACACACACACGTTATGTTTTCGTGTTTTATGGGGACTTTCCATAGCCATGATTTTTATACTGTACTAACTGTGTATTCTATCCCCTAACCCTAACCCTAATCCTAACCCTAAACACAACACTCACAGAAAACTTTCTTGCATTTGTACATTTTCAAAAAACATAATTTAGTCTGATTTATAAGCTGTTTTTTCTCATGGGGACCAAAACATTTCTTCACAAGGACAAGGATTTCGGATATTGACATCTTTGTGGGGACGTTTTGTCCTCATAACATGGGGTTTACCTGGACCCAATGTTGGGACCAGCTGATCCTATAATCAAAGCTTTGTTTGTGGTAAGAGCACCAGTTTGCCTCCAGTCTGCTTAGAGGCCTCTGACTCTGATGGAGGGGCCCAAGCTTAACGCCCACACTAGGATACTCCTGTGTCCCCTGCAGTGTAGCGTGGGCGTCTTGATCTGTGTTCAGATATCGATTCAGCATTCAGGCCCTGTTCAGATCTATCTGGTCTTTCTGATGGGCATTTGAGAGTCTCAGAGGCATTTAGAGAACAAAACAAACTGAAGGAGAGGGGTTATCGGTTATCCTTACAAATAAATAAATAACACAGGAAGAGAATTTAACCTGAGGGAGACGCTGCTGCTGGTAAACTAAAATTTCAGTAGATTTGCATTTCCCTCTTTCTCTTTAAACTACTGAAAGGTATGTTTGTTTTGGCTAAGGACAGAGACCTGTATCCACATCCATATGTTGAACACGTTGTGCTCAACTATTCTTCATGCTGTTTGATGGAGATGCTATATTTGACAGTTTTTCTGTCTCCCGGTGGGTTGGTTAAGACCTTTTGCATAAGAATTTAATGAGAAAATCGCACCCCTCAGTCACGTCCAGCCTCCCATGAGGAGGGGGAAGGTCAGTTTCAGGATGCGTTATGGCCTGTTTATTCGCATTATTAAAACAGGGCAACAATTAAAAGCTTCCTGTGGGAGATTTCAGACAGGCAAAAAACACATCAGACATTGACGGACTAATTCACGCTGTGCCCGTCTTGGCAAATTCAGCATCTCATGCGCCCTCGGCAAACTTGTTTTCTCTTGTTCTGTCAAAAAAAAAAAAAATCTGGTCACAGTTTAGGAGATTATATGCTGTATGTTCCACCAAATAAAAATAAAAATAAAATAAAATAAAATAATTATTATTTTTGTAAACACATTTGGTGACACCAACTCAAAAACGTACACTAATAGAGTAGTTCAAGCACTGCTTGTTTCAAACATTTGGAAGACAATGGAACAATGGAAGGCTGCAATCAACAATCTAAGGCTGAATTTTAGTTTCCCCATCTTGTAATGTTAAAAAAGTGCACAGTATGAACCTCTGTAGCTTCAGTAACTCATATTTAAAGTTCATCTAAATTAAAACTTTGCAGCATGTTACTTTACTGGCATCTCTTTGGTTTGTTTGCTATTACAAATACACTACCACATAGTCACATTCAGTGATATGAGCTTAACTACACTTTCCAAATTCCAGTCTAAATATGAATATGCAGGCATTATAGTAGGCATACAGCATATCTGTTAGCATGACAATTTAATTCAATTTAGTTTCTGTATTACAATAGAATCGTATATGGGCAGGACTTAAATCTGTAGAATGTTCAAACTAAATGAAAAAACAATTGTAGGTTTAACTATTCCATTTATAGTTTCAATACAGCAAATCTGATATGCATAATTCATAAATGCAATAATGAAACAGAACAAATAATTGATGTAAAAAACAACTAAAAGGATTACAAATTTAAATACTAAAAATAATTAATCCATTCAACTGGGCGTTTCTGACCAAAAAGACCAATATTTCCAATTCACATCAAAATTTTACAAAAAATATTACAATCATTTTTGTGAACTGAAATTAAGCTAAAATACATAAATATTAGATGAAAAATGTACACGTAAATAACTTATACATCAATTAGAAATACTGCCTTGTCAATTGAGATAGAATAAGCTTAAATTGCAATACTAAATTGACTAAAACTGATATAAAAGAAATTGAAAAGAAATTGAAATAATTAAAACAATAAAATGATAAAGCTTATAAAAAAATGAAAAAATATTAAAGCCAATTCAAAATATTAATATGAATACTATAATAGTATATACATAATATTAAAATAACACTGATGTATAGAAGATGTCAAGAGGGACAGGGAATAGAATAGAGTTTAATGTTACTTCTGTCAAGTAGGAGTTCATGAATATTGTTCAGATTTATACATATTTAAAAGTATTCCACCTGCACATCCTGCAGAAAACATACACAAATATTTACATTCTGTAGAAATTTAGTTTGGTTACAGTAGGTTTATTTTAATTCCACCGGAATCAGCTGTACCAATCTCTGGAAACGAGGAACGTCTACGGTTACGTATGTAACCCTCGTTCCCTGAGTAGGGAACGGAGACGTTACGTCGGATGACGACGAATGGGGTTTCGCTTAGAAAGCCTATCAACTTCGAGTATTACAAAACGAGCCAATGGCAAAGAAATGCCATGGGTCTGCGGAATTTGCATGGCGTAACTCCGCCCCACCTCGTGGGTATAAAAGGAGGAAGCCGGCAGCAAGCAGATATGTTTCTTCGCTGAGGAGCCAAGACTGAGCTCAGGCGATCCCCGCGGTACAGCGGAAAGTGGCAGGCAGACGTAACGTCTCCGTTCCCTACTCAGGGAACGAGGGTTACATACGTAACCGTAGACGTTCCCTTTCGTTGTCACTCCGAGTTACGTCGGATGACGACGAATGGGGTTACCAGTCTAATCACGCCACCTTCTCAGCTGTCTTCCAGTGCCCTGCGTAAATCGAGATCCCTGTCAGCCTGGACAAAGGACTCCATATAACACAGGAATACCAAGGTACACTGGGAAGCATATCCCAAGCTTAGGGGAAGTATGCAATTAATGCCAGCCCGGAGGGGGGGGGACTTAGAGAATACACATATGACCCGAAGGAAGCATATGGAAAACACTGGGGTGTCCAGCCGCAGGTGGAATATTTCAACCCCAGGGGTGGCAAGGTGGCTTGCCAAGGGAAAGACACACGCTCAGAGAGGCTTACAGTGGAAATACACATGTGGGGGTCGCTCAGAGGAGGGACCATGCACACGGGAGGCACCTAGCCGACGCACAGGCAATAGACACTGGCGCCGACGTCAGGAGTGCTGGAGGAGCTCAGGGCTTTCGGAGAAGCTCACCTGAGGAAAATATCGCACGTATCCAGTCCGTGGAGTGGAATGGCGAGCAAGCGAAGACACCTGAGCGGGTCCGGTACTAGCTGGTTGAAGCGAGTACACGAGAGGACACAGGCTCCACTCGGAGATTATAGAATCTGGCGAATGTGTTAGGTGTCGCCCAGCCTGCAGCTCTGCAGATGTCTGTTAGCGAGGCGCCATGCGCTAGAGCCCAAGAGGACGCCACACTCCGGGTGGAGTGGGCAGTCACACCAAGGGGGCACGGTCGACCTTGCTGCTGGTAAGCCAAAGCAATGGTGTCCATAATCCAGTGAGACAACCTTTGCTTGGAGAGAGCCTTTCCCTTCAGCTTCCCACCATAACAGACAAAGAGCTGGTCTGAGGTCCTGAAACACTGCGTTCTGTCTACATAGGCGCGGAGAGCGCGTACTGGACAGAGCAGTGTCAAGGCTGGGTCTGCCTCCTCCGAGGGCAGCGCTTGCAGGTTCACCACCTGGTCCCGAAAGGGAGTGGTAGGAACCTTGGGCACATATCCAGGCCGGGGTCTCAGGATCACGTGAGAGTAAGCCGGCCCAAATTCCAGGCACGCTTCGTCAACGGAGAATGCGTGCAGGTCCCCAACCCTCTTGATGGAGGCCAGTGCAACCAGGAGCGCTGTCTTCATAGACAGGAACTTAAGCTCGACTGATTGCAGGGGCTCAAAGGGAGCACTCTTCAGGGCAGTTAGAACCACTGAGAGGTCCCAAGAGGGAACGAGAGGAGGACGAGGAGGATTCAGTCTCCTCGCTCCTCTCAGGAACCTGATGATCAGGTCGTGCTTCCCCACCGACTTACCTTCGATGAGGTCATGATGTGCGGCAATGGCGGCAACATAGACCTTCAGGGTGGAGGGAGACAGCCTTCGCTCCAGCCCCTGTTGAAGGAAGGAAAGCAAAACACTGATCGAGCATCTCCGGGGGTCTTCTCGGTGAGAAGAGCACCAGTTGACGAAGAGGTTCCACTTCAACGCATAGACGTGTCTCGTGGACGGCGCTCTAGCGGAAGTGATGGTAGCCACCACCGCTGGTGGTAGGGTACTCAAACCTGCCTCGTCCCATCCAGGAGCCACACGTGGAGGTTCCAAAGATCGGGACGAGGGTGCCATAGGGTGCCCCGTCCCTGAGAAAGAAGGTTCTTCCTCAGAGGGATCGGCCAGGGAGGTGCTGTCGCGAGGAGTACTAGTTCGGGGAACCAGGTCCGGTTGGGCCAGTAAGGGGCAACCAGAATGACCTGCTCCTCGTCCTCCCTGACCTTGCGCAAAGTGTGCGCAAGAAGGCTCACTGGGGGAAACGCATACTTGCGGCCCTGCGGCCAGCTGTGCGCCAGAGCATCCGTGCCGAGCGTGCCCTCGGTCAGGGAATAGAACTGGGCGCAATGGGTCGAGTCGTGAGAGGCAAACAGATCTATCTGCGCGTCCCCGAACTGGTCCCAAATCAGCTGAACCGACTGGGGATGGAGTCGCCATTCTCCAGGGAGGGGCTGAAGCCGTGAGAGCTCGTCGGCTGCACAGTTCAGCGCTCCGGGAATGAAGATGGCTCGAAGCGACCTCAGATGCTTCTGACTCCATAGGAGGAGGTGGCGAGCGAGTTGTGACATACGGCGGGAGCGTAGACCACCTTGATGGTTGATGTACGCCACAGTGGCGGTATTGTCTGAACGGACTAGTACGTGTTGACCCCTGAGCAACGCCCGGAAGCGGTGCAGGGCAAGGCGTACTGCCAACAACTCGAGGCAATTGACATGCCACAGCCGCTGGGGTCCTGTCCAGGAGCCCGCAGCAGCATGTCCATTGCACATGGCGCCCCAGCCCGTGGTGGAGGCATCTGTTGAGACAACAACATGCCGGGAAGCTCGTGCCAGGGGGACACCGGCCCTGAGAAAACCGAGGTTCGCCCACGGGGTGAAGAACTGACGGCAGGTCGGAGTAACTGGTACTCGGAACGTGCCGTGTTGCCATGCCCACCTCGGGACTCGGTCGCGAAGCCAAAGCTGAAGCGGTCTCATATGAAGCAATCCGAGCGGCGTGACCGCGGCTGCAGATGCCATATGCCCCAGGAGCCTCTGAAAAAGTTTCAGTGGAACCGCACTCTTGCCCTCGAATTGTCTTAGGCAAGTCAGCAGTGACTGCGCGCGCTCGCTCGTAAGCTGCGCGGACATGGCGACCGAGTCGATGTCCATACCGAGAAAAGAGATCCTCTGCACGGGGCAAAGTTTGCTCTTCTCCCAGTTGACCCGAAGGCCCAGACGGGCTAGGTGCCGAAGCACTAGGTCCCTGTGTTCGCAAACCTGATCTCGAGAGTGAGCTAGGATCAGCCAGTCGTCGATATAACTCAGGATCCGAACCCCTTGTTCTCGAAGGGGAACAAGGGCCGCCTCGACGACCTTCGTGAAGATGCGAGGAGACAGGGCTAGCCCGAAAGGGAGAACCGCGTACTGGTATGCCTGCCCCTCGAAAGCAAACCGGAGGAACGGTCTGTGTCGAGGAAGAATGGAGACATGAAAGTAGGCGTCCTTCAGGTCGATCGCTGCAAACCAATCCTGGGGCCGTATGCATTCGAAAACGCATTTGGCGGTGAGCATCTTGAACGGCATCCTGTGAAGGGAGCGGTTCAGCACGCGCAAGTCCAGGATTGGCCGTAACCCACCGGTTTTCTTGGGGACAATGAAGTAGGGGCTGTAGAAGCCGGACCTCATCTCGGCTGGAGGGACAGTCTCGATTGCACCCTTCGCCAGCAGGGTGGCAATCTCTGCTCTCATGATAGGGGCATTGCCACCGACCAAAGTGGAGCGGACTCCCCTGAAGCGGGGAGGAGACCGTGCGAACTGAATCGCATAGCCGAGCCTGACGGTACGCACGATCCAGTGGGACAGACGGGGAAGCTCTAGCCAGGCTCCCAGGAACTGAACCAACGGGATCATGCGAGCCACAGGCGTCCCCCCGGAGGGGCAGCGAAGCGGAGTAACTGGCCCAGATGTGGACGGCATAGCGGCCCGGAGAGGGGGCACAGTTAGCAACCGCGCCCTGGCAGAGGGGGCCAGGGGAGGACCAGGCTGGTCGTCCCGCGGGGGCCTGCTCTGCCAGGGGTCTGGCGACAGAGGGGGACAGCGGCGAAGCGGTCCGTGGACGGCACGCCATGTCAACCACCTCCGGGACAGAGGGGGACGAGGAGAGCACGGCTTGTGGGCGGCGCTCTGTGACGTCCGAGAACTCTGTGCTCAGAGACGGGAGAATCAGCTCTTTGGAGAATAAGGATTCTTCCCCGGCCCTCCCCGGGGAAAGGAGTGGTCCTGCTACCAACTCCTGGAAAGAACTGAGTCCCATCTCTAAGGAGCCCAACTCAAGAGCGCCGCTTAACCCGGCGTGTAGCGGGGTGCGGGGCTGGAGAGGACTGTGGCGTCCGACCGCGGCCTCCAGAGCCGACCCGGGTGAACGGGCGGGGTGGGAGCCGCGGGGGGGCGCCCTCGGCAGTGGGCAGACTGAGGGATCTGAGCGGACGGCGGGGCCGTCGGGACAGAATCAACCTCAGTCTGCTCCATCGCCGAGGTGCCCGTCTCACGAGCGCCGCTTAACCCGGCGTGTAGCGGGGGGCGGGGCTGGAGAGGGCTGTGGCGTCCGCCCGCGGCCCCCAGAGACGGCCCGTGAACGGGCGGGGTGGGAGCCGCGGGAGGGCGCCTTCGGCGGTGGGCAGACGAGGGATCTGAGCGGACGGCGGGGCCGTCGGGACAGAATCAACCTCACTCTGCTCATGGGCGGCTGAGAGCTGTTGGGCAAGCCCTCAACCGCACCGCCGAAGAGGCCGACCTGGGATATGGGAATGTCGGACAGACGGGTCCGCGCGACATCCAGCACATCAGACAGGTTCAGCCACAGACTGGTGAGCATCACCTGACCCAGGGAGCGTACGGCCACTTTCGTCGCTCAGAGAGCAAGGTCAGTGGCGGCGCGCAGCTCAGTGAAGAGCCCTGGGTCAGTCCCGCCCTCGTGCAGGTCCATGAGCATCTGGGTCAGGTGGACCAGCAGAATGACCATGGCATGCAGTGAGGCGGCTGCCAGTCCCGTGGCGCTATAGGATCTCGCCACAAGCGTAGACGAAAAACTACAGGCCACGGGCGGGTGCTTAGGATTGCGCCGAGAAGAAGCACTCTGAGGACACATAGCATCGCAACAGAGCGTTCAGCCGGGGGAACCCCAGTGTACCCATGGGCAGCGGCCCCATCGAGGGGAGGAAAGGCGGATGAGATCAGCGAGCGGTCCCGAGAAGACAAGGGGGTCTTCTTGGACTTCGAGATCTCATCATGCACGTCCGGGAAGAGAGGTATTGGGGTTTGCCGTGGACGAGGGTCGGCGGCCTTACCCAAAACCCATCGTCCCAGGAAAGCATGGTCGTCATCTCCGGATCAGACTCAGGCACAGCCGTATGCACACCGGAAGGTGGCAGCTGTGACGAGCCCTCACTTCCAGAAGACTCAAACCCACCTAGTGATGCTGCAACAGACATGGCATCTTCCTCTGTAGCTTCAACTGAAACACGCGGGCCACCAGAGGGTAGACTCGCGGGAATCAGCAGTTCACTAGCGGGCACCGTCATTGAAGAGGGGGGCTGGGGTCACGGACACATAGTCGGCGCCTAGATCCAGACCGTAACCCTCAGGTCACCCTGGCCACCAGCCGAAGATCGGGGGGTGGATGAGGGGACTCTCACTCTTGCGAGTTCACCGAGTCTCGACCTATATATGACGCGATGATCACGTTCCCAGCGAGAACATGAGTCACCCACGAGCGCTGTTCAAGCATGATCAAAGCCCAAACACACTAGACAGCGCTCGTGCCCATCAGAGTCCGATACCAGTCCGCTGCAACCAGAAATGCACGGGCGAGCCGTCTTTAAAAAGACGTGCCACGTGTAAGCTCTTTTAGTGAGAGAAAACTCAAGTGTTGAAGCACCCGGGGAGAAACGCACCGACTGGCAGACCACTGCAACAGATCAGCAGGAAGCACGCTCTCGCCGTAGATCGCCGTCACACCAACACTCGAGGTACTCGTTTGTAAAGCTGACAATTCAGAGATGGCTTGTGGAGAGAAGAATACACTTGGCTCCGAAGCGAAAACATATCTGCTTGCTGCCGGCTTCCTCCTTTTATACCCACGAGGTGGGGCGGAGTTACGCCATGCAAATTCCGCAGACCCATGGCATTTCTTTGCCATTGGCTCGTTTTGTAATACTCGAAGTTGATAGGCTTTCTAAGCGAAACCCCATTCGTCGTCATCCGACGTAACTCGGAGTGACAATGAAAGGGAACTAGATTATCAAAATTAATCACTTGATTTTACAGCACCTTCAGCCATGGCAATAAGACTCCACTCAAAACTCTTCTCAACAGTCTCATTCATTAGTATCATTCACCGTTGACATGTGACAAAGCATGTCCTTATTATTTGAAAGTGCCACTTACTAATATATACTAGGATGCTGATGCTAAAAAAATGTAAACTAGTGATAAATGCAGGAGTAAAACTGTAAGGATGTTAGAATGCAAAGGTCTTTCGCAGCCAAACACCGACACTCCATCTTCATAATCCGTCATCCTTACGACGTCAGAAGCCTTTATAATGGAGTGAGCGGCGGTTGATAGAGTGGGCAGACTCAATTTAAGCCCTCACCTCAATGAGAGTGTTAGTGGCTTCATCCACCACGAACCTGTTATACCTAATAGCATATTAGAGCTGAGAACCTGCACCCAGTCAATGGCCTATCAAACACTGATTGGAGCCCCATGCACATCATGGCCAGCCACAACATAATCACGACCCCGGGTAGAAGCGGTTTGGGTCATTGGACTGGGAAAACAAGCAGCAAATCAAAGCTAGCCTTCTTTCCCTGTGTATTTCATTTTAATTTGCATCTACAAACAAGTCCTCCATTAGACTCCTGTCGTAATGCCACATGCAGCAACCGGTAAGACGCAGGATTGAGTGTTCTGTGTATTTTTGCTGCAAGATTTCCTGTTCTCTCTGCATTTTCATCTCCCCTAGGATAATTATGGGATGTTCAGGGCTGCGCCCTTGTCCTCGGGCAAGCTGGTGTCTTGAATTGTTAGGATCACAGGCTTGAGAAGTCATTACACTCTGATCAATGGTGTTCTCTGAAGGGCTGTGGACACAGTTGTGGTGTGAGCTGTGTGATTAACACCAGCTCATCACAAATCTCAAAGGACTCAGAACACATATTAACATGAAGGCGAGAGTGGCTGTAAACTTAAATTAAGGCAAACACATAAAGAAGTTATGCTTAATGGTGTTTATGAAAGCAGGCCCACACAGAGAGGACATCTCATCAGACAGTGGTCAATAAGAGATAAACAACAGCTAGAAGAGGACCCAAAAAAAAAAAAAAAACCCAACAACAAACTGATATAAAACTCAAATAGAAAGACAACCCCTACTGTTCACATCATACATTTTTAAAGACCATATCTAACCAGGAAGTTCTATCAAAGGCCAGAAAATTACCCATACTTTAATGAATATCTGGATCATTCATGTCATGCGGTGTATTTTATGTCCTACCATAATGTCTTTATCATTAAATATTAGTAGAAATAGTTATTTTTGTATTATCAAAATTTATTTAAGAGTACATTTAAAATAAAGAAAATAGGTACAATTTCAGGTTCCAGTTTAGTATGCACAGTGTGTACACTAACACACACACTTAAACTTTAGTATAAACTTTATCTATTTAATTAAATTAACTTTAATCAAAGACCTTGAGCTTGATCAGAGCATACATTATTTCTGAAAGTCTTTTTTTAACATTATACACTTCAAAAGGTTCTGCATAACAGGATTTACTTATCAAACATGCAATTGTGATATGGGTCAAAACTATTTTTTACTATACTTTCCTGTTGAAAGGCAAGGCTGGGCATAAAAGGTTTTATTTTACACAATGAAACGACTGTTTCAATAATCCATTACTACTGATGGTTTGTTTGATGGATCACAGCAGCTTCACATCCAGTGACTGCAGGTGTGTGTGTACAGACAAGAAGACCTACACATTCACCCAGCATTCTTCAGGACTCAGAAGCTCCCCACTAAATATAGTACATCTCCCAGATCTCTGCTGCCCTTGAGGACTCAGACAAGTAGGCCAGGAGGAGAAAAATGGGGCGGCCTTGTGGTTGGATATGCAGCAAATTCAGAGTATCAATAATAGTGTTACGGGACAGGGACCCAGAGACAGAAGAGCAGGTGAACGAGTTATTTAGCAGCAGTGGGCAGACAAACAGGTAAATGGCAAACACAAGGTAGAGGAGAGCACAGATGCTGGAGATAAACACTGGAGGAATCGCTGGAGAGGACACAGGTAAAGACACGGGAGGTATAGGTCCAAACGTTCCACACACTCGGGATAAACGAGACTGGATGATAACGACAAGGTGAGTGGTTTTATGTTGAAGTTAATGAGGGAGATCGCTGACAGGTGCAGGTGATTGTGAAGGAGGTGCAGGTGTGGGCCAAGGAGGATGCTGGGAAATGTAGTGAATGAGGTGGTGACTAGGCTGGTGACTGTGACAAATAGATGCCACAGTATTTAAAAATATTATTTCACCTACAAGATATAGGAAGAGATCCCAGAGATTTTTTTTTCAGGTGAACCCCAATTTAAAGGATGCCTTGGCAACACCCTTTCTTTCCCAACAACATGGCTTACAGTTGAAACGGTTTGTAAGCATGCAGAGAAACATACAACCAGAGAGGATACCATATTTAGTTTGACATGAACAAACTTGAGGCTATGAGGAATGGAAACACAGTTTGTTCAATATGTTGTACTTTCTTAAGGTCCTGGGTCATATAACCAGCATTTTCGGAAACTGTTATGTTAATGGAGATTTGTGGCAAGACATATTTACTTAAATCAAACAATACATCTTCTACTCTGAATAAGATGTTTTTTTGTTTTGTTTTTTAAATGCTTTAATATCTACAAATAAACATAAAAACTCTATCCTTAAAAACGTAGTCAGCTGCCTATGGAAGGAATATTTTAAGACATTATTTCCAGGACAAAATGTTGAAAGCTCAATTATGTTGCCTTAAAATACATTGTTTTACCAAATTCTAAGGCTGCATTGCATCACTGGCAAATGAGGCAATCCCATAACACTCAAAGTGGAGGTAAAAATAATGTATCCAACATGGCAGACATGGCGAGAAAAAACATATATTTATACAATTATTTGAAAATTTTCAAATTAAAATTGATTATATTTTGCATTATTTGCAGGTTCTACTCTATGTATTTTTCTACTTCGCTTTTAATGCCATTCGCATAGCAACATGCTAACACTATCAAAACTGCCTTGCGTTCGGAATTGATTGTAAAAAAAAAAAATCAGGATCCATCATGGTTAGGATGGTGCCAATAGACACCAAAGCAGCTTACAATATTTGGAACGGTTTTGAGTTTGGGAAAAAACAATCCTGAACAAGTAAAGCACTCAACAACAAGTAGGCTATATCATTTATAACCGTGAGAGATTTGCTCGGCTCTTTTTCCCACTCAAGCCTTTATCCAATCAGCTGTTTCACAGAATAATCTGGCCTCACCTGGACGTGATGTAGCATCTGTGATTGGCTGATGCAATTCCACCAACAGCTCGCTCTCGTAGCCTGAAGAGAGTCTGATGCCTGTTGTTGAGGGTGATGAGCTTTAGCTCGTAGACATACAGCTGCATCTGTCTCTCTTCCCCTCCATCAAATTCAAGTGGGTCTTGATTCTTTTAACGTCCCGTGGCTCTGGATTCAATCAGCGGTCCACTTTGCTCCAGGGTCTCTTGAAGCGGTCAGTTCTTAATGTTGTTTGTCTTAAACCATCCTACATCATTGTGGAAAAATAAAAGACAGGTCACCTTGACGCTTTGTTGTAGCATGAGGTATTTTTCATGATATCCTGTCTAATATCTGTCTTGGCTGAGATAATTAGCCCATTAACGTTAATTAATCCATGTAGTGATGAGAGCACGGGAACACCTCATCTCCCGTGGATCATTGGTAAGTTAATCAACCGCTGATTTCAAGCCTGTGTAAATATCACTCAGAACAGCAGCTTCGCCCGCAATCTGGGCTAACGCACTCCTTCTGCCTTTGTAATTGACAAACAAATGCAAATACCCTCATCCCCACATGAGGCCTTTATATTTGGGGAGGCGCATTAATGAGCGCGTCTCTCAAGCTTTGCCTCAAATGATCCGCTTGAACTTCAGGTCAAACGGAGGTTTTCATTGAAAACAGAGTGAGGGAAAAGCTTTATGCCTGTTGAGTCGCTGTTTATTTTCTTTAATCGCTGGCATAAAGACTAATTAAACTTCAGTTATTGAATGCGCAGCATCCAATAAAGCGAAAACTCAGCTCAGCAAGAGAGCAATTATATCTCAAATCTCACAGAGTTACTCACTCCTGTCCATGACAATCCAACTGGATCTGTGAGCGAATAAAAACGTTCCGCTTCCGATGGAAATTAATGCCTGATATTTTTGCTTTGAGCGTTGGGTGTAGCGTTCATTGTAAAGAATAGTGATTATGATTGCTAGGATAAAAATAATACGTGAGGATATGTGAATCCCTGACATTAAATGGTCTCTTCAGCAGATTGTGAGTTGAGGATCGGGATAATAATTGGATAGAGAAATGCGGGGGTAAAATATAACAGATGTATGATCACGTCTTTAACCATGATGAGAATATCCACCCACCCGTTTGATGAGGTACATGAGGAAGATTACAGGGAGCAGAAGTGAGGAAAAATGTTTTATTAAACACTGAAGAGACACAGAAGGAGAGAACCTAAGATACGATAAGGACAGAAAACACCTACACAAAGCCTATTTGACCACTTGCTATTTATCTCACATAAGGCCTACAGTTCAAAAGTAAAAATATGCTCAAGCATATATTCTTTTTTAACTCCTCCAGCCATCTCTGTCTGGTTATCTGATCAATCACTGATCAATCAATCAACCAATTAATCAATCTATTGATTTGCATGTTAATTTGCCTCACGTTTGATCGTTTGGCCGTAAAATCACTCTTCCATCTCACAAATACTTAAAGGGATAGTTCACCAATTGTCATTTACTCACCCTCATCTCAATCCAAACCTGCATGATTGTCTTTGTTCTGTGGAAGAAGTTAAAAGAAGATCTATTGGTGCATCTGAAATTGCAGACTGTCTAGGTAGGTACTACATTTGAATTTACTTTGAAATTGCAACTGTTAAAAAAAGTATGTTATAGTGTTATGGTGTATGAATATGTATGAAATCCACCATGTTGTTACTGTCATGTGACCTACCAGCGTCAGTTGCATCAATCCACTGTAAAGTACCTATCAAATGCACACTCCAGAATCTTGACAGAAGTAGTAGGTCGTCTGGGTACTTTTCTACTACTGTTATTTGAATAATATGAATTCGGACATACTACTTTTTGGCATAGTGTATAGGAAATGATCGATTTTGTACACAGCGTATGTGTTTTTTTGTCCATACAATGGAAATCAATGCTAAATACAACATTATTCAAATCATCTTCTTTTGTGTTTCACAGAATAGAGAAAGTCATACAGGTTTGGAACGACATGAGGGTCAGTAAATGACTGAATTTTCATTTTGGGGTGAACTATCCCTTACGAAAAAGAAGTTAATTTAAGTGTGCTATTAGTATGCTTCTTTTAAACCAATAATAAGAAAGTATACTTTAAGTCTACTTTTTATGTACTTAAAATGACACTTAAGTATTCTTGACTTATAATGATAGAAAGTCTAAGTATATTTGGCCCATACTTATGATTAAGTATTCTAAGTAATGTATAATTGGCTTGTGATTGTGTTTTCTCTCTTGATTGAATAGCCTATTTAATACTTTTTTCACATAGTTTTACATACTGTCTTATACACTTACATTGTTTTAAAATATTGATGTATAAAGAAAACTAATTATCTGTATTTTTGTGTAGGCTAGTCCACTGGTAGTGTACCATAGTGAATTTCCTTCAAAACTACCTAACTCCTTTATTAACTCCTGTTTAAAATTGACAGAATGTTTCTGGTTTTCCATGTCTTCACTGTTATACTGCAGGGGAAGCTATTATCTATCTTCTACAAAATCTCTGGATCAAAACACAGGTGAAGGGGGAGCAAAAACAAGTGATAGAAGATTGCTTAAGCAAATGTAAATTAAAGTGACCATCAAACATTAACCTGCATACTATTAGTTCAAAACTTCTTTCAAAGATGGCAGATTTTAAATCATATGCTTACAAGGAGCCTACATCAGCTGTACAACTGCTTTTAAGGTAAACGGTCAGGGCCGGCCCGTGGCATAGGCGGACTAGGCAAATGCTAGGGGCGCCACTCAATAGGGGCGCCAAAATGAGCGAACGAGTGATTTTTTTATTTTTTTTACTAATACTATTTTAAAAACACTAATTCAAAATACTACAAAATAAAGCAAAAACTTAACTAAGTCCCCCGACTCCGGTCCGGCACATCAATCTTCCCATGCCCAGCGAGTGCTTGAAGTGCGTCAGAAACAGAGCGCGCGCAATCAGTTCACTGTTGGTAATTTGTTGTGTAGCGTCGTCCCTCGCTGCATCCAATGTAGACAGCATTTCTTTCGTTTGAGGGCACTTAACACACTCAAGCACCCCGTAGAAACGGGCCTGGCAGCTCGCGCCAGGTTTAGACATGGTGAAAGTTACCTGATTGTGACGGAAGGCCAAATTTACATGACATGTTTAGATTAGCATTATAGTCTGCAATAGATACAGTGCCAAACGGAAGAGAAGAGGATAAAAGGGGATAAAGACAGAGGTAATGTAATGAATGAACAGTTTATCTAATTGCATAGTAGTAAGATATATAATTTAATGGCAGTTATTTTTACCTTAAACTTTAAGCTAACAATTGTTCTGAGTTCTCCAGAGGCCTCAGACAGTGTGATTTGTAACAATCACGTCAGTTTTTTTAGACGCATTCACTATCACTTTTATTAATTAATGTTTTACTCTACAGTTGTGCAGTTTTGAGGGGGAAATTTCAATTTTTACATTTATTTGCCAAAATCATTAATGATATTTGTATAGGCTACAGGTTTATTAAAAGTAGCAACATTTTATGTGAAATTAACATTAAAGAAGACATTTCGCAGTTTCATTCATGGTGAAAACATGAAACGTGCCATGGTTTAGTGGAAGATTGCTGCCATCAACAGCAAAACAAACACTTTTGCTAAAAAAAATTATGTCCTAAAATTATAAATGCAACAAAACTGTAAAGCTGTAAATCTGCCTTGAAATAATCTATATTGTAAAGCGCTATAAAAATAAATGGGACTTGACTTGAATGCTAGGTGTAATGCTCTTGCTATTTGTGTTTAGGCTGTAATGTGTGTGTGTGTGTGTATATATATATATATATATGATAAATAATCATGAACACAATGACAGGGCGAAATGGGCTGTTATGCATGGGACACCAGGTAAAAGCTTGCCTGTAAACGGTAATGCTAACTGATGGCTAATTTCTCCAGGTTTTATAGATATCCTTGTGTTAAGCACTTGAGTCTTATAGTTGTCAACATGATCGACCTAGAACTGTATTGAGGATAATTTTATTTTTGCTCTCTTGAACGATTTTTCTCAGATAGTCAGGATATCATGTCTGAGGTTGGATTATGAAATCTAAGACGAAAATTTGCACACACACAAAAAGAGCAGGTTGCAGAAAATCTTAATGGCATTTGGGCTTCTTATGATTAACTGTAATCATCTGTCACTTAACTTAATGAAATTGATGATCAAGATTTATGAAGCGCTGTCATTTGCAGCAAACTGCAGAGCAGCTGAAAACAGTTAGGTCCAGGTGCATGAATTGCCTACGTGTAAAATTATATTAATTGTGAGCGAACATTTCTGTCGAAACATTCCCAAGAGCAAAACTACATGTGGTTGGATTTCTGCAATACCTTTTAAAAGACTTCAGGCAAACAAAGCACAGCAGTTAATGTGACACATTTAAACGTCAGCTATTATAAAGCAGTACATTACATTAATTGTGCGGTGACGTTGTGTCATAATGAACAGTGTGTGTTGTCTCCCTCAGTCAGACAGCAGGGAAAAGAACAGGGTGACAGTATGCAAAGCTCACTTAACAGTCGGCGACCCACTCAAAATTTTTATTTGCAGACCCATCCATCAAGTGGATGAATAATTCATACCTGCAGCCCTTTTACTGGCCGTTGAAGAAAGATTGCTTCCATTTTTATTTCTTTCTTTTCTCCTTTTTTTGCTCACACCGTTCTGTGCTTTCCAATTAAATTAAGGGCAGTGCAGCACTAAATCTAGTCTGCTGGAGTGTGTACATGACAATTAGAGACTGTGAGTCAGGCCACTGGTGGGGCGAAGAGAGAATGACACCGGAGGGAATTCAGAACAATTAGACAGCCTCCCAGCGCAAAAGATACATTTGTAATTAAAGCCCCTTTGCCTGTCTGAGGCCAGTAACTAGGGTAGGTAGGTCTGGATTTAGAGAAACAGAGAGCCGTGGGCAGTAATACTGGGTGCAAATATTTCACACCCAAGAGGGAGGCAAGCACTATTTAATATCTCTCGGTTTGTGAAACACTTTTGACAGCGGAGGCTTTTGCTTTAGGCAATGTGAGACGCACTTTTAGATGTCGTGACCTTTAGACTCATACTAAATTGACTGTAAAATGCAGACCAAATGCTTATTTTTACGCTTATTCATCAAAAATGCACTGTCTCTGATTCCTACAGGAAAACACAAATGTAATCCTATTTGTTTACTTTTTTTTTAAATTCAGTTTCAAAGCCACAGTCTAGACTCTGATGTGACAGTATTTGACTATCTGGGCAAACCCGATCTCAAGGCAACATATTTTATTTGTACGTATTTTACGAGGTGGCTAATTCGTACGATTTTTGCTAAATCGTACATATTTTACAAGTTGGCCAATTCTTATGTATTCGTATGAATTAGCCACCTCGTAATCACCCATACACATTCTGGGCTGGTAATCAATAGGTTATAGGTCAGCCTGGCCTCATTACAGTTCATTAGAAAATGTTAATTTTTCAATGATATGGACAGCATCTAAGTATTTACACGAGCTAGCATTAAATGATTTGTTTTATTTCAGTAAGATTTTTATTGTAAAACTTTTAATCAACAAGAATGCAGTAAATTGTGACATTATGCACATTTACAATCAATTATATTTCAAAAAATGCTGTTAGTTTGAACTTTCAATTTATCAAAGAATCAAGGTTTATCAAGGTTTCCACAAAAAAAAAAAAAAAATATTAAGCAGCACAACAATTTTCAACATTGATAACATTTTTTTTTTTTGAGCACCAAATTGGCAAATTCAAATTAGATTTTTGAAGGACCACTGAAGACATCTATAAACTTGTTCGTACGTAATAATAAACATTTGAGTGTCTATCCAAAACCATGTGCACGTGCTAGAACCACATGTTATGTATGAATACTTATAGTGAAATCACATTTTATGGGTTTAATCGACAAGGTGTGATCCACGAGCGATCACCACTGTACCCCAGAGTAAGACACTTAACCTCAGGTCGCTCCAGTGGGACTGTTCCTTTAATAAATTCACTCTAAATCACTTTGCTGAAAGCGCTTGCTTAATGTCTTCAAACTACACATCTTATGGAATCTTTCCAACTTTATAAATGAAGTTTGTAATTACAGCAACACAAACAAAATAGAAACAATACAGATTTCCAAACAGGTATTTACCATCCATTCTTCAGTCAAAGGAGGTTATGCTCCAAACCCATGCACTCTATCTACCCACTCCATGCCAATATTGATATATCTCAAACTAATGAGGCAATTTTCTAAAATAACCACAGTCAAAGTTTTACAGCACTCCAACTTTAGGTTGCCTAAAGTTGTAAATGCACATTTCACTGGGGTAGGAAAATGTGTTTTTAACATAAAAAAAAAATACAGACAAAAAACATAAACACTTTTAGGTTACTTCATCAGAGTTGGGACCTTCTGGAAAATGATGTAAGCTTTGCCATTATATATGTATTAGAGGCCAAAAGAGGCGAAAGTGCAAGTGCCAATGAAGCAAAGATGGCAACATCCAGGTCAAGTATATGTATTGGGCTGCATGCACCAGCAGCGCAACTGCCATTGAGATGAATGGGAATGCTAACGGATAACTCTCTCCAGGTATATTAGAACTCCTTCCTCTGGATCGAGTTCTTTAGAATCCTGCAGCTGCTCTTAGCAATCTCTAAGATTTCTTTTGAACAGGAGGCAGCTTCATCCAAAGTTCCAGAGATATTCTGCCAGCATCAGAAACTAAGAAACAGTAAAAAATCCATAACTGGATGGTGACAGGCTAAAATGTAATAAAACTGCATTTGAACCAAGTTCAAATTCCAGATTCTCATCACTGTAACTGTGTCCCAGAGTTAGTCACTTACTTACTCTTCTGCTACTGGGTACATTAAACTGTCCTTGTGCTCTGAACCTTTCTCTCTGTCTTTCTGTAGGATTGGAGAATAAATATTTAAGAAACTAGTTCTTTGGTAGCTATCGGGTGAAGCAGGGTCAAAAAATACTGCACAAACTAGCACATTTGCAAAATGAGCGAGAGACATCGTAAAAGGGCTCATTCAGTTTTGAAGTATTTACTCTTTCTGATGACTTTTTCCCGAGATGTGCCTCACCATAAGGGAACCGGGTAAGAGCACTTGTGCTGCCCACACTGCACTGCAATCACAACAGAATGTGCTTCTATCAAGCTCCTTCAATTAAAGTGCCTAGTGTATTGTTAATAACAGAACAACTGAATGAATAGAAATACAAGGGGGAAAGAGTGGTGGCTGACACGTGAAAAAGAGTTTTACTATACAACTATACTTTTATTTCTAGAAGACTTACGGGGAATTTACTAAGAATTAATTGCCTACAGTTTCATTTACTAAAGGATAATCAGACACTAGCAAACATGCCACACATTTTTCCAGTCGATTATACATGGTAGATTGTGTAAGGTGCAGCAAACTACCACAATCTGTCGTACTGTTCAGCATCATGCAAACCACTTAGAAGTCACTTATATTTTGTTCCAATAGAAACTGTACACAATCTCTCTCTTCTTAAAATTGTTTACCGTCTTCTTTCTGTGTTAATATTTTCAAATATTGTTTGTGCTTTTTTGTAAGATGTTTGAACTGAAAACAAAGGCTATTTGTTCAGTGAAAATACTCTCTGCACAGCATGGTTTCAGTGTATTTAATGCACGTTTAATGAACTGCAGGTAGTCAATAAAATACAGAATTTGCCATGGAGGTCTATGAAATACCTGGAAAAAGCTAACCATTAACCGAGATTTTCTTTTTATTTAAATCCATTTCACATTCTCAAAATGTTTTAATATAATATAATATAATATAATATAATATAATATAATATAATATAATATAATATAATATAATATAATATAATATAATATAATTGTAATGGCTTGGTTTCACGGAGAGGGCTTAGATTAAGCCAGATGTAGGCCTTAGTTAAATTATATTTAAGTAGCTTTTATTCAGTTTCCTTATAGGAAAAAAAAACAGTGTGCATCTTGAGACAAATATGTCAGTGCAAGTTGATTTAATTTAAGACTGCTAAAATGCAAACATCATTTTAGTCTGGGACTAGGCTCAAACCTTGAAATATAATATTATTATATATTTGAACAGACCTCTCAAAAACAATCCAACAACTGATCAATATCTTGCGCCAATCTCATTATCATGATTACAAACACTTGCTGTTACACTGAACACAATATTTCATGGATTTTAATAATGAGACAGGTTTTTTTTATTATTCTGCCATTCAAACTGTTAGTCCACAGAGGAGAGAGAGAAAGAGAGAAGCAGAATCATACTTGAAACTGAAAGGCCTGTTAGTGAAACTTGAATCCAAATGAAGCAATTATAAAAAAGGTCAGAGATTGTTTTTCTTTTTATTCAAACATTTTAGGAGGTTGGGAGGGCAGAACACTGTGCCTTGATCAGTGAGGTTACACAGACAGCACATGACAATTACCTCCCAAAAGTTTAGGGGGCTAATATCTACTTTGACATTTTGCAGAGGGGGGTTTTAATGAAGTGTGCATTTCTTGCTCGCGATCACACATTTGGACAGGCTTGCTGATGTATTTTTGTGAAAGTGACAGTTGTAATTACTGAAGGGGAAACAAGTTTGAGGACAAACTCCAAGGAACTCTAGGAAGTCAGTGGAGGTGCTGTGCAAAATAGAAATCTGATTGGATTTCATTACCATAGGGATAGATGAAGTTCTCTAGCAGAGGTTTCAGAAAGGTCCACCAACTAGAAGATAATTGACTGAAATGGCATTCAGATGTTTTAACCTGAGGTAACTGTTTTTTTCCTGTCATGTAAAGAATGTGAGTTTTCTTAGACAGTGGTGATTTAATGTGTATGGCCCCTTATTCAGGCCACTGAGAGATTGTTAACTGACTTTAATAAAGTATAATACGCAAGCAAGTACACTGCAACAAAACTAGAAATATCCAGTTATAATCAACAAAGCAGTCTACACTGCAAGTGCACAATGTAGACAGTGTAACAGTGTAGCAGTTTTTATAGTTTTTGTAGTGCGTTTTTAGAAACCCTCCACCTCCCCCAGCTCCACCTGTATAAATCTGCTTGCGGTAGTTCATGTATTCTAATGTACAGCAGAGCATGTCTTACTTGCTTAGAGCCAACATGTTCTCACTCGTCACTTATTGACTCTTGGTCAGGACCCCTCGGCGTCACTTTTTAACGCACAGGGTTCCCCTTTAGCGTCATTTTTCGACATGCACAAACTCCATTGATTTGAGTGAGAAAACTTTGGCGTCATATACAGACACAGACAAATTAGCCAGCATAATTTTATTTATGCCATTTAGACACGTTTGAACATGTAACCCAACCCCACCCCTAAATCTACCCATTTGCGTATTATATGATATGAACACAGGATATAACAGACAGATACGACTACAGGCACAATTTATGTACAAATATTCCAAGTGTTCCGAGGCCAAATGATTAATTTGTGTGAAGAAAAGACCCAAAAGCAATCACTGTCTCCATCCGCTGTACATCATATTATGCACACATTAAAAAAAATTGCGCTAACCCTAACCCAAATGCAAAGAATTATGCGTCTTGATCTAACGCATAAGGCAAACAACTGAAAGCAATGGGGTACCCTGTGCATAAAAATTAACGATAAAGGGGTACCCTGTGCAGTAAAAAGTGACGACTGAGGGGTGCCTGACCAAACGTCAATAAGTGACTAGTTAGGTGTGAGCACGTGTTGTCATAGCAGCATGTCTTGTATGTGTTGGCAGTAACAACTCCCGTACTCGCTCTCCAGGAGCAGAAGCAATAACAGCAGCATCAGCGTAGCAGATCTATTCCGCCAAGACCAAACATATTAACACTGTCATATCCATTACCAACCAGAGAGTTGTCATGACTGAACCTGGGTGATACTTTTGTCACGTCACTCTCTTGCAGTATAGAGACAGCTTCGAGTTCACTGTTTTATGAGTAGAGGTCAAAGGCAAAGCAATATAAAATCATGGATTAATCTAAATTTCATACAATAGCACAGGACTCTACACATTAACATTTTTTGAACAGTTTTACAAATGTGACAGTAACATAGGAAAAGAATACTGCAATATTCTTTTACTGAACATACCCGTCTCACAAAAAATAGTTGATGGTTGATGATTTACATCGGTACACGAAAAGATCTTCACCCCATTTTCTTTTTACCAGACACAGCGCTGTAATCTGAAGTGTTCTGTGAATGAGGGCAGGCTCAGACAGACGTGTCTGACAGGTGTCACAGCCTCAATCTGTCTTCAGTGTCATACAGCACTACCCATCACTCTCGCGGCAAACACCAATGATTGGCTCACGTGTAAACAACAGAAACTGCACACTGAAAAAAATCTTTCACTTTTTATGGATAATTAATCATTTTTAAACATTCTTATTTTACAAAAAAGCAATAAGTAGTTTTTCAAAACAGAGTGCACATATATCAATATATCTATCGCTCTATCTATCTCTCTCTATCTCTCTCTCTCTCTCTCTATATATATATATATATATATATATATATATTAATCAATTAAAGTCAATTGCTTGTTTTTCGTGTGACGCTTGTTTTTATTATGTGACATTGTAAAGCACATTGGTCAACCTGTTGTTTTAATTTAGCTTTATAAATAAAGTTGCAGTTGCTATTCCTATAATAAGGAAAACAAATGTCTAAACATGAACATAAACATAACATAAAGAAGTTCAGTATTTAAATGTAAATACTCTGGTTTCATTAGTATCTGCAAGTCCATCGGCAAATCCCAAAAGGTTTTGCATTAAATCATGAAGCTATATCTGAATTTTGTTGTAAAATGCATTTAAATAAACCAAACATTAAACTATGAGGTGCCCCTAAGGACATTATTCAGAATTACCATGCACATACATGTACTTTTCCTCTCACATACACATATTACATATAAAACATTTCACGCAGAAGACAATATTCCTCCGCCCAGGCGAGCAACCACCAAGAAAAGGTGCTAACACCAATTCCCACCCAGGACAACTGGAAGCTGCTAGGGACTGGAAGATGCTGGTTGATCTTGATCAACGGCTTATTTTTCCACCTGAGATTGCCACCACTAACCTTCGACCAGATATTGTTTTGTGGTCTGGATCAGCACGCATTGTTCAACTGATAGAGTTAACAGTGCCATGGGAGGATGCGGTAGATGAGGCATATGAGAGGAAGAAACTGCGGTATGCTCATCTGGCCACTGAAGCAGAACAGCGAGGATGGAGAGTCCAGATTTATCGAGTGGAAGTGGGTTGTCGTGGTTTTGTGGCACACTCTACAACCCGGTTCCTCAGAGACGTCGGATTCAGTGGCCAAGAGTTGCGTCGTACAGTAAAGAACTTATCTGAAGCAGCAGAAAGGAGCAGCAACTGGCTGTGGTTGAGACGGAAAGATTCTAGCTGGCTGTGTACAGGCCGCCATGCTACGGTTTCGTAGAATTCTTGAAAACTTGAAAGGTCTGTTGGTTTATTTGTATAGGTTGTATAGTATTTACAGTCATTACGTTCCTGTGTATATTGCGTGAATGACGGGTGGTTGGGCAGATATTGTGTTTTGCGGTAGGTGGTATGCCATACGGAACTGTTGCCACTGAAACTGCATATTAACGCACCAGTGGGGCTCGACAGCCTTAGTCAAACGGGTTGGCGCGTATGGTTGGGTTGCGGAGAGATTGTGAGATTGTGGTTAGGTCTCAGCAGCAACTGTTGGTTTATTTGTATAGGTTGTATAGTATTTACAGTCATTACGTTCCTGTGTATATTGCGTGAATGACGGGTGGTTGGGCAGATATTGTGTTTTGTGGTAGGTGGTATGCCATACGGAACCGTTGCCACTGAAACTGCATATTAACGCACCAGTGGGGCTCGACAGCCGTAGTCAAACGGGTTGGCGCGTATGGTTGGGTTGCGGAGAGATTGTGAGATTGTGGTTAGGTCTCAGCAGCAACTGTTGGTTTATTTGTATAGGTTGTATAGTATTTACAGTCATTACGTTCCTGTGTATATTGCGTGAATGACGGGTGGTTGGGCAGATATTGTGTTTTGTGGTAGGTGGTATGCCATACGGAACCGTTGCCACTGAAACTGCATATTAACGCACCAGTGGGGCTCGACAGCCGTAGTCAAACGGGTTGGCGCGTATGGTTGGGTTGCGGAGAGATTGTGAGATTGTGGTTAGGTCTCAGCAGCAAGAGGGAAGTAGAGGTCAGTAACCTGGGCTGAGTTGAGTGGGGGACGGAGGGGGTTGATTCTGGGACGCCAGAGTCACTGTCGAGCCCTCTTGAGGTGTCGTGGGCTAGTCGACGAAACACTGAGGACGGAAGGTGCCCACTTGAAGACCCTAGAGATGTTCCCTACTCCGCTCAATCCAGAGGGTTGTTATGGGGGGACCGCACTGTGGTTGCAGCCGTTGTGTGTGCTGACGCGCTATACACTGTATTAACACCAGACAGAAGATTCACGTCACCATATGGAAAGAAGCGTAAATGGATGGAGAAGCATAGGTTACTGTAAAGCTACGTCTTAGTTGGTGATTATCTTGGCGAAAGCCGAGTACAAATCAGCATGAAGTTTTAACATCTACTCTCGTGTAATGGAAATCATGCAACCAAATTCATTCACTTACTATAATGAAATGCTCACACACATACATGTGAAATGCTTTTACAAACACAACTGAAATGCTCTCATACATACAGCTGAAAATATTACGCTTACACACACAACTGAAATGCTCACACACACACAACTGAAACGCTCACACACACACAACTGAAATGCTCTCATACATACAACTGAAAATATTTTGCTCACACACACACAACTGAAACACTCACACACACACAACTGGAATGCTCACACTAGAGGTCTTCACGGGTCCACTTGGATCCGAAAACCCGAGGTCCGACCCGAGACCCGAGCGGGTTCGGGTCCAAAACTCCGACGAGTGTCTCGGACATGGGTCGTGTTCGGTATTAGTAGCCTCGGGTCTCGGGTAATTTAAAATAGATATGCCTTTTCCAAATGGACGAATTCTTTTAAACTATGTTGGGCATTTAACAAAATTGCAGTATTTAAAACAACTCTATGACACCGTTCTCTCACTTTTTCTAAGTGAGAGAGCGAATCCGCGCTTCTACGTGCAATGGGCTATAAGCATAAGCACGGCAAACAACCAGCAAACAATCAACTAAAAAATTGCAAGACAAATTTTGAACATTTGTGAGTAGGCAAAAACTTGTTGTGTGACTGTTTACAGTAAGCAGACACGTTGCTAAAATAAAGAAAAGTTGCGAAAATAAAGACATGCCTACATGGTAAATTTGACCTGCTATGGCGGTTCTAATGCCCTGTTTTTAATCTGGTTATATCTAAACAACTTTTTAACAACGGGATTGTAGGCTAAATAACACAATTTTAGTAAAAGTCAATGACTGGGAGAATTTGATTGAAAATCTGTTATAGGCTACATTTGAAAAACAGCCATCGGTAAATTTTACCCTGTGGTGGTTCTTATCATCGTATGGTCCGGTAAATAACATCATGCCAAATTTTATAGGACGTAATGGGTTACACACACACACAACTGAAATGCTCACACACACACACACACACACAACTGAAATGCTCTCATACATACAAGTGAAATGCTTTTACAAACACAACTGAAACGCTCTCATACATTCAATTCAATTCAATTCAAATTTATTTGTATAGCGCTTTTCACAATACACATTGTCTCAAAGCAGCTTTACAGAAATTGCATTTCGGAAATGTACATAGAAAAATACAGTTAGTTAATCAAGTATTAATTTATGGCATAACATATCGCCGGCTTTGAGTCGTCTCTTCACAGGCGTCATAAAGCTGAAAATATTACGCTCACACACACAACTGAAACGCTCACACACACAAAACTGAAATGCTCTCATACAACACAAATGCTTACACACATACAAGTGAAATGCTTTTACAAACACAACTGGAACGCTCTCACACACACAACTGAAAAGCATTTCAGTATGTTGTATGAAAGCATTTTAGTTGAAACAGAAGGTGGTTAAAGTCCCGACTCCAATCCAGTTGGTGGCAGTAGTGCACCTCTAAGCTGGTTGGCAACACCAATAAAATCGAAGATAAAGAAAAAGTAGAAAGCGAAGAAAAGAAAGCGCGGGTGCACAAAACAGTTATTTCGCCAGTCACTTTGTCAATATCTGCTCACCAGCAAAGAAGCCTAACCGAAGTAGCGAACTAAACAATTGTTGTGGCATTTGACAGAGTTCTGATGGTCTCCGCTGAGGCCAATATGGTGTTCAGCAAGCCCGGCCGCTGCCTCGACTTACTGAAATGCTTGCATACAACATACAGAAAACTTTTCAGTTGTGTGAACAGTTCTTTCGCCACCTTCCGTTTCAACTGAAATGTGCTTCCGTTTCAACTGAAATGCTTGCATACAACATGCTTGCATACAACATACTGAAATGCTTGCATACAACATACAGAAAACTTTTCAGTTGCTGAACAGTTCTTTGCTGTTGAGCAGACATTGGTGTAGCGCAGTGGTTCTCAAACTTTTTCGGTTATTCACCACTTTGGACAAGGGGGAATTTTCAAGCCCCACCTGCCCCCATCGCCCCAACACAATGCTAATGAAATACGCAACAAGCTTAAAATGTTCCAATTTATTGAAGTAACAAGTAGTATCAGTATAGTAACAAGTTGTTTCTAAATACAAACTAACGATCTTCATCAAATAACAGCAAGTTCAAAAATAAAGAAAATAAAAGTGCAGTTGTGTCAAAATGTGTATCAAGTTCAAAAATAGAAAAAAAATAAAAGTGTCACTCGTCATAGCATCAGCACCCCCTGGTTGGGGGCTGTGGACTAACATAATATTTTACTTAAAAACGTACTGTGTTTGATATGGGATTAAAATGATGGGCAGTGTATAAGATATAAACTAATGATTAATTATTTTTATATTCGTTTGTTCCGATCATAGCATGTGAGCGGAGAATGCATTTCTGAACATTCCTCCGCTCGCTCATTCTTCTCAGGGTCGCTCGCTTAACCCAGAATGCCCTGCTGGTTCGAAAATATGTGGAATAAGGGCTGTCTCCGACTAAAGTTTTTTTCTAGTCGACTAGTAGTTGTTCATATAAGCCATTAGTGGACATATCGCCCCTTTATATTGATTTAATTACTTAAATAGTCTATTCAGTATAATGAGAGTTATATTGCCGCACTCAAGCGCATGCATAAAGCTTGCCACAAAGAACCGGCAAAAGTAATGATTATGAATGTGTAAAAAATAGCAAGGAGACATCTATTTGTTTATTAATAAACGATGCGGACTCGCCATAAAGGACACGAATAAAGATATAAAGGCATAAAAAGTAAAATGTCCTCCCGTTTGGCGCGCCCCACCTGTCATGTCTCTATTCCCCACCAGTGGGGCGCGCCCCACACTTTGAGAACCGCTGGTGTAGCGCGATTGGCGGGCGAACGAACGGTCAACTGCGGTCGCTTGTGAAAGGCCGCTTTTGTACTATGCTTTCTTTCAACAGCTTCTAGTTCTTCGTCTTGAGGTGCACTACTGCCACCAACTGGACTGGGGACTTTAACCACCTTCCGTTTCAACTGAAATGTGCTTCCGTTTCAACTGAAATGCTTGCATACAACAAGCTTGCATACAACATACTGAAATGCTTGCATACAACATACAGAAAACTTTTCAGTTGTGTGAGTGAGAGCGTTTCAGTTGTGTTTGTAAAAGCATTTCACTTGTATGTGTGTTAGCGTTTCAGTTGTGTTTGTAAAAGCATTTCACTTGTGTGTGTGTGTGTGTGTGTGTGTGTGTGTGTGTGTGTGTGTGTGTGTGTGTGTGTGTGTGTGTGTGTGTGTGTGTGTGTGTGTGTGTGTGTGTGTGTGTGTGTGTGTGTGTGTGTGTGTGTGTGTGTGTGTGTGTGTGTGTGTGTGTGTGTGTGTGTGTGTGTGTGTGTGTGCGCGAGTGTGAGAGCGTTTCAGTTGTGTTTGTAAAAGAATTTCACTTGTATGTATGAGAGCATTTCAGTTGTGTGTGTGTGTGTAATATTTTCATTCGTATGCATCAGAGCATTTCAGTTGTGTTTGTAAAAGCATTTAATTTGTATGTTTGTGTGCATTTTAGTTGTGTGTGTGTGTGTGTGTGTGTGTGTGAGCGTAATATTTTCAGTTGTATATATGAGAACATTTCAGTTGTGTGTGTAAGCCTTTTAGTTGTGTGTGTGTGTGAGCGTAATATTTTCAGTTGTATGTATGAGAGCGTTTCAGTTGTGTTTGTAAAAGCATTTCACTTGTATGTGTGTGAGCATTTCATTATAGTATGTGAATGAATTTGGTTTCATATGTGTATGTGAGAGGAAAAGTACATGTATGTGCATGGTAATTCTGAATAATGTATCTAGGGACACCTCACATCAAACAGTCCATCTGCATCTGCAAGTTTATCAGCAAGCCCCAAAAAGTTTTGCATTAAATCTAGCTCAAATTTTGTTGCAAAATGCATTTCAATTAATGAAATAGTTTGGTTGATTACAGAGTTTACTTACAGTTTATCCTGTAGTGAACATCATCCTTCCATCATCTATTTTTTTTCCATCCATTTTTATACAACAGAAATTAACCATCACTGAGTTTACTTAAGCTGGACTATTACGCTATTCTCTTCTTTTCTGTACAGCAGAAACAAACTTTGTTGCATTATTTTACTGTTATCACTGTAAAACTCCTTTGAAACAATCTGCATTGTAAAAAGCGCTATATAAATAAATGTGACTTGACTTGACTGAAGTGCTCAATTAACTCAAGCTGATATAACAAAACAAAAAAAATCTGTAAAATAAACCCATTTTGTTTAAACGCAGTGTTTAAAGCTACAACTAGCTGTTGTATCATCAGCTGGAAACCCTCACAAATAAAATAGCATCAAAATACCACCACTGATTTATTTCCTAAAGGGAGAAAAGATCACAAAATGAGTAAGGGCTAATATATAGCATGCTGCACGCTTGGTGCACCACAGAACAAAGGAAGCTCATTGAAGGAATAATAAAATACTCTCCTGTTTCCCCTTAAATGGCATGTCAGGGTGACAGATTATTCTTAAGCAGTGCACACACACACACACACACACACACACACACACACACACACACACACGTTCACATACAGCTCATGCATGGTAATTTCCTGCATGCTGCTCAATGCTCATACCTTCACTGCACTGTAACAGGGGACAGTGACAGTGATCTATAGACCAAATTAACTCTCTTTACAATCTCTCTTCCCCTTGCTTTCTGCCACTTACAGGGCCAACTCTGACCTCTGCTGTGACACTCAAGGACAGATGTCCCTCTCTTTTTTTCCCTTCACCAACTTCATTCCTTCCTCAAGAAAGATGGATAACGCTGCCTTGCATCTACACCCTTTTCCTGCTTTACTTGTTCAGAGAGATAGAAGGATGGATGGACAACACTTTGGTGCTGTTTCACCACTTTCAACTGTCAACATGCATTACTCATGCCGACACCTTCATTTAGAATCATCGAATGCAATGAGCAGCTTAGGAGGGCAGGATCCAAAAACCATAAGCGGAATGAAATGAAACAAACACACTGTTCGGGCAGTTGGCACCACTTACTCAATGCCAGGCAGGATCTGACTGATTGCTGGTGAACAGGCAGGCAGCTGTGGACAAAATGAGCACCAGAGGGCTGCTTATAAAAGACCGGGAGATTGTTCTTGGTGAGATATTGACAAAGCACACATGTTGTCATTACAGCATTGCTGTCCATCAGAGAGGCTGCCAGGGAAATTTGCTGTGCCCAACCAAGGAGTAAAGGTTTGACTTGTTAGCATGACCCCTTTAGCTCTTGCTAGATTCCCTAACTACTAGAGTTGGCGTACTCAAACTTGAGTACAAATTTTCAAGGACTTGGACTTGTCACAGACTCAGATGCAATTTCACTTGGACTTGACTCAGACTCGAGCGTTAGGTACTTGAAAAATTTTCCCTGAGTCCATGGATTCTGTGAAATATGTTCAGGACAGTTGATGGAATTGTCACTGGCCAGATCGGGTCAGTACTGCATTGTCACGGAAGTCAATCATTCACATGTGTTTTTAAATCTTAAAACAATCTGTTTTATACAATCAATTCCATACAATTCCACAAGACGAGTTTCTGCACACATTCACACTCACAGAAAGTGCCTAACAGTCCGCACGAAAATTGTTGAATTACGCTCTCTTTCATGTCTTATTGAACTAAATATTGGATCTGTGCATTAGAGCTTAAAGTGACAGCATACTAATAAACCTTAATGACAACTAAAAAAAGGATAGAGTGAAGATTATGTGGTTTAATTTTTTACATTTTCTTTATTAGTCTAAATGTTTGTATACTAGTATACAATAGTATACTACAGACTTACTGTATTTTATACAGTAGTGTTTAGTTGGGTCAGAGTCGACTGGATTCTGTCCCTTTTAGACTCGGACTTGACTCAACTAAGGTGGACTCGAACCCAACACTGCTAACTACATAATTTGTCTACATTGTTTTGAAAGAAATTAATAATTTTATTCAGCAAGAATGCAATAAATTGATTAATGTCTTTCAAAAACATGAAAAAACCCAACCCAAAGCTTTTGAACTGCTAGTATTTCATTATATTGCATAAAATGTTTTACCAGTGCCTGATTCTTTTTATTAGGGCTCTTTAAAGCGTGAAATTGACTTTTTTTTCCACCGTCTGCTGGCTTTCACACCTGAGGACAGCTGCTATAAGGGCTTGGGGACTGTACGTATTCTTGTGGTACCATAATCTGACAATCAGCATTCAATTTATGCTGATTCCACTAACCCCCGGTTTCACAGACAAGGCTTAAGCCTAGTCCCAGACTAAAATGAATGTTTGAGCTGTTTTAACTGAAGTCATCTTGCAATAATATGTCTTAAAATATGTCAGTGCTGTTGTTTTGTCTCAAGATACACACCTGGCTTAATCTAAGCTCAGTCTGTGAAACCGGGCCTTAGTTTAATACTACTATTTAATACAATGAAATACATCATGGCTTAAGTGATCAAATACTTTTCAGGCCATTACATACAGACTACAGAAAAGAAAAGGAGAAAGAAAAGGAATTTAAAACAGAATTTCCTGTTTGAGCACCACAGCTCGACATGTCTGAATCATGTTGGCCACTATACCACAGCTCCCTCCAGCATGTCATTGATACTAAAATGATTTTTAAAATGAAATTTTAAAATGAAAGTCAGAATCTCTTCAAGAAAAAATTACTGTTCATTTCCTGTCAGTTTCTAGACTATTTCATAAAATAAAAACCACAATATCACTGACAAATCACGTACTGCAGGTACTGTTTGGTGATGTGAGCCATCAGAAATGAGCCTATAAACATGAATGTGACTGTCCATCCTTTAGAGTCCACTGGAAAGGGCTATTTTTCCTTACTTTTATCATTCAGCTGTTGGTCTCTTATTATGGATATGGCTGTTGATAGAACATCATTCATAAATGTGACATTTCAATGACCCTTTCTGCAGCAGATATCATTAATAAAGCGCTGTATCCTCCTCTTTTGAAAATGCTGCCTGAAATAGATTCAGAAATGATGGTTGGACTAGTCTGAAATTCAATGCCTTAGGTCTTTACCATGATGGCAGTGTGTGTACATGATCTGTGTGTATGTGCTCAGCACCAACCGTTGTACTGCCTGTCATAATAAGTCTGTGCAGAGTGAGTGATGGACATTCATCCCAGTATCAACCTCAATTGAGAAAGCAATATGGGTGCAACACCTGCGTCCACAAAACTATAAATTTTAGATGCTTCAGTCTGAGACAACAGAAGAATATAAAGCGGACATGGACACTGTCTTCTATGCACCATATAAAGCAAAACTTGTTTTCTCTGATCAGTATTTTTGTCTTGTTTTCCAGTTAAAACAAGATATTACTTATTTACTTCCATAATTTACTTCCTGATAACAAGACTTGTTTCTCAGAAAATATATTAACATCCATAAAGATTTTTACTTGGGAAGGTTAGTCCATAAAACAAGATTTTTACTTGAGAAGGTAAAAAAAAGTATGATAGTAAGTAATTAATTTCACTTCATTTATTACCCCATTTGCATTTTATTTTGTCATTTAAGCATAAACCTTAATACATTTTATAAAAAAAAATCATTTCAGATATTTTAGATTAGATATTTTCTGAAAACTCATCCTCATATTGATCCAAAGCTGCATGACTTATTTTCTTGGCATTTCAAGCAAATTACAATAAATGGATGTGAAAGCAAATAATGACCATTTTAATTTTGGAGAAAATATATACACATAACGCAAAACTACAGTTTAAGCACATTTATTTATTTGCAATTTAACCTTTCCCATAAAAAAATCCTTGCAGAAACACAGAGAATGTAAGAGGGATAATAAGTATTGTTAATGGCATTTTACTGCTGTCTGTTCTTCATGCTGAAACAAGCACTATTATTTTTCGATATTGAAACTCCTGCCATGGTAATAACTGTCATCACTTGTGGTGTCCAGGAAGAAAAATGAGGCATTCAAAAAGACCCCACATTGTGCGACAGACAGTTTCCTTACAATTTCCTTCTATAAAATCACCCTGTCATATGGCTTGTTCCTCTTGTGAGGGCAGTGACAGAACATCTCTGCAAAAGATAGGGGGGTTAAAGGAGCTGACGGCAGGGAGGAACATCAGAGAGACCGTTGCAGATGGAAAACGAGAGAAAGGGAGAGAGAGACAAACAGTTTGATTGACAGCTTCAAGTATCTGCTTGTCAAGACCTTCTGGATGTGTCGTAGGAAGAAACCCCTTATTCCCTATAACTTGCTTAGTGCCAAACAGGTGAACCAGGCACATGAACGTTTCTAAGTATTAATTTATTATTAAGCAGACCAAAATGTGGTCAATTACAATTATTGTGTTTCTTTAGTTCACAAAATGAGAAAGCTAAAAGGTCCACAAATCACCATAGAAAATAAACTGCATTATTGCATTCTTTTAGAGCATCGAAGATTCTTCCAAAAATTCTGAGAAGATTTAATGTAGTTTAAAAAACAATTACAACTGTGACATCATTAAGCTTATTATTATATTCAATATTTCATGTTATTCTACAAATCAGTATTCTACATCAGTAACACACTGGATTTTATGCGTCTCGAAACTTGCTAACAAGTTGCTAGATTGGACTACAGAGGCTGTCTAAACTAAACTCATCTCACTGGTTTGCTTTTACAGCCGTGTTTTGTTTATACTCGTGCTTTTGCAAACTATTCAAACTAAAACTTTTATATTTTCATTTAAAAAGTTTGAAAAGATTGAGTGGTGGTGACGAAGTTTTGAGGCCATGGTATACTTTGTTTATAAACTTAAATCTGGAGATTGCACTTAGGATTCAAAATTATTTTCTGTTCATTTGTGAATAGGGTGACCACCATCAAACAAACCAAATGTGCTCGGACGATTATAAGTTTGTGTGGGACAAAAACAATAACATAAATTAACAAAAAAAAATAAAAAAAAAACAATAACATAACCTGAAACTGTTATATAATGTTTATCTAACTTAATAAAAACATATGTTTTCTCCTTTTCAGCTGATGAAAATTCTTTGTTCTTTAGTCCCTTCCAGAAAACACCATTACAGTATATCACAATGTAACATGACGTGTCTTTATTTTACTCGACATTTAAGGTCAACATCAGTGAGCCCAAAGGCAGCAGCTGTCATGCAGAAAACTATTTTTGAAACAGTTCTGACCAAGTCCAACTAAAATCCAACAAAATAAATAATGAATAAATAAAATAAACCAACATGAATTTAGTTCAATGATAGGTCCTTCTAAAAAAAATAGCATATTGTGATAAAGTTAATTATTTTCCATAATGTAATGATAAAAATTAAACTTTCATATATTTTAGATTCATTGCACACCAACAGAAATATTTCAGGTCTTTTATTGTTTTAATACTGATGATTTTGGCATACAGCTCATGAAAACCCCAAATTCCTGTCTCAAAAAATTAGCATATTTCATCCGACCAATAAAAGAAGTGTTTTTAATACAAAAAACTCAACCTTCAAATAATTATGTTCAGTTATTCACTCAATACTTGGTCGCGAATGCTTTTGCAGAAATGACTGCTTCAATGCGGCGTGGCATGGAGGCAATCAGCCTGTGGCACTGCTGAGGTGTTATGGAGGCCCAGGATGCTTCGATAGCGGCCTTAAGCTCATCCAGAGTGTTGGGTCTTGCGTCTCTCAACTTTCTCTTCACAATATCCCACAGATTCTCTATGGGGTTCAGGTCAGGAGAGTTGGCAGGCCAATTGAGCACAGTAATACCATGGTCAGTAAACCATTTAACAGTGGTTTTGGCACTGTGAGCAGGTGCCAGGTCGTGCTGAAAAATGAAATATTCATCTCCATAAAGCTTTTCAGCAGATGGAAGTATGAAGTGCTCCAAAATCTCCTGATAGCTAGCTGCATTGACCCTGCCCTTGATAAAACACAGTGGACCGACACCAGCAGCTGACATGGCACCCCAGACCATCACTGACTGTGGGTACTTGACACTGGACTTCAGGCATTTTGGCATTTCCTTCTCCCCAGTCTTCCTCCGGACTCTGGCACCTTGATTTCCGAATGACATGCAAAATTTGCTTTCATCCGAAAAAAGTACTTTGGACCACTGAGCAACAGTCCAGTGCTGCTTCTCTGTAGCCCAGGTCAGGCGCTTCTGCCTCTGTTTCTGGTTCAAAAGTGGCTTGACCTGGGGAATGCGGCACCTGTAGCCCATTTCCTGCACACGCCTGTGCACGGTGGCTCTGGATGTTTCTACTCCAGACTCAGTCCACTGCTTCGCAGGTCCCCCAAGGTCTGGAATCAGTCCTTCTCCACAATCTTCCTCAGGGTCCGGTTACCTCTTCTCGTTGTGCAGCGTTTTTTTGCCACACTTTTTCCTTCCCACAGACTTCCCACTGAGGTGCTTTGATACAGCACTCTAGGAACAGCCTATTTGTTCAGAAATTTCTTTCTGTGTCTTACCCTCTTGCTTGAGGGTGTCAATGATGGCCTTCTGGACAGCAGTCACGTCGGCAGTCTTACCCTTGATTGCGGTTTTGAGTAATGAAACAGGCTGGGAGTTTTTAAAAGCCTCAGGAATCTTTTGCAGGTGTTTAGAGTTAATTAGTTGATTCAGATGATTAGGTTAATAGCTCGTTTAGAGACCCTTTTCATGATATGCTAATTTTTTGAGATAGGAATTTTGGGTTTTCATGAGCTGTATGCCAAAATCATCAGTATTAAAATAATAAAAGACCTGAAATATTTCAGTTGGTGTGCAATGAATCTAAAATATATGAAAGTTTAATTTTTATCATTACATTATGGAAAATAATGAACTTTATCACAATATGCTAATTTTTTGAGAAGGACCTGTATATTAAGAATATATTAGACCAAAAACGTTCATTTTTTTTTTAGAAAGGATGTGAATTAAAACAAGCACAGCAGCTAACAAGTTGATAAATTCTGTTAAATTTAAAATGTAATTTACCGAATTATCCATTTGTTTTCTGACAGGGAACCCATGGAACGAATCACCGCTCCACATTTTGATTGACAGCGTCACAACCTACTAGTGACCGTGTGTACTCCTTTGCTTTCAACCATTGGATAGGATTTTAAAAATGGCTGTTGTATTTCTGACAAAGCCCTGTTAAATACAAGTGAAAAACTACGCCGCAAAAAAAGAATAAATAAAATGCTTTCTTAGAAAGGCAACAGAACCAACAGACTGATTGAAAATGCGGGACATTTTCTCAATATGAAACGTGCGGGACAAGGGGTGAAAATGCTGTGCGGTACAATGCAAAGCGGGACAGATGGTCACCCTATTTGTGAAGATTACCATGATGAACAAAATGTGTAAGTATGGTACACTTTTGTTGGGCATTTTCTGCAGTTAGCCAAAAGTCAATTGGAAAAAAATCCTATTGGCTTTTTGTTAAAGGATGCAAAATTAAGGGTTGGCCTTCAAAAATGAGTCTTATGAATTATTTTCTATTCGTTTATTCACCAAAACAATCTAAATACTGACGACTGATACAAATTCTTGTCTGTACAGGGGAAAACTACCCAGAAAATTCATTTGAAAGAATGGATATTGTTGTCCCTCACACTCTGTATGCACTCAATGCCATTACAAAACTGTGAATAAGAACTGAAAAGAGATGCCTGCCATCATATAAGTTGTTTGATCAAACAGTAAATGCACCAAATACTTAAGTTTACTTATGTTACAAATACGCATTTGCGGAGTGCATGCTAGTTTGTTATACGTAGGCTATTGATTGCCACCGCAATTAGTGAGCTGAAGGCAGAACACAGTGGAAATCATATTACAAAGAATGAGTTTTAATACAAAACGTGTAATTCCCTCAGGATAGTGCAGTAAAGCTGCTTTGAAACAATCTACTTTTTAAAGAGCTGTTTATACATTAATGTGACAACTCTATGAACACTAGGAGAATCAGAATTGCCACATGCTTCCTCACACTCTTGCTTCAGTGCCGCTGCCATGCAAGACATTTGATTACTGTTTTTATGCTGGTATATGAAAATATATAAACATGAAGCTAAACACTTAACTCACTTAACCTTGGTTTGATTGCTCCAATTCCACCGCACTAACTCTGCCTCTGCAGGTCTTTTCAGAACATCTGCATCATCAATATGCACAGTACACTAGCGGCATCCGTTTACCACTGTATCTACACACCGACTCTAGAGGAGATGTCACTTTCATTGAGTTATCAAAGTATTTTCCCCTTGGGATTTACCACTACAACGTCACAAGCACATGCATTTGTCTTCCACGGGAGCTGCTCTTCAAACGGAATGAAAAAAGAATGTCAAACTTATCACAGCATAAAGATGCATTTGAAGTGCTGCACAGGGTGTAAAATCTCGGTGCTCTTTGGTTGCTTGGGATAGTAATGCTCAAAATCAAAGTAATAATCCAAGGCACTCGAATTGTGAATTAAAATTAAAATTGGTGACAGATACACCTACGCGTTGCGGCTATTGCCTTCGCCTTCGTAGGTGTATCTGTCACCAATTTTAATGATAGAAGCCATGATTCAATAAAGGCTTTTTACTTTTTTGTATACACAATTCGAGTGCCTTGGATTATTACTTTGATTTTGAGAATGTCAAACTTAGTTTGCCATATCAGTTGCTTGAAACAATCCTGGTTCTGTTGGTAAATAGGTGCAAATCTCATTTAGAGTTTAAAACAAACAAAAAAAGTGATAAAAGAAAAGGGCATTACAAAACATGTATTGCCTTCCTAATGTTTCTAATTACTCAAACAAATATATAAATCATTTGAAGTGTAAAACATTCTAATGCACTCTATAAGCCCCTGGTAAATTGGTGGGGTGATGGCCTGGTTAGCCTTTCACACCACTCTGTCTGGGTTTCGTTAGGTGGCTAGACAAGGCTGTTGTAGCTAAATAATTTACTACAGAGGAATTAGCGTGGTCACAGGCCATCCCTGCAGAGCTGGTGCATGTGCAATGCCTGCCAAAAACAAAAAAAAACAAGGTCAAAACCTAGCAGAAACAGTAAAGCCAAGTTATGTGTCTTTTCTTATTAGATCCAAGGGTAAATCTCAGCCTAAAAGTCAATGTTAAAATAATAAAAAACAATGTCACTGACAGCAATCAAATGCAAATGAAGTCTAAATGAAATATTTAGTTAGTTTAATAAGTCATGCTTGGTTTCTACATGAAAATCCGACTTCACATTCCCCATTATTGCATATTCTCTGTGGTTTCATTTCACTTTTAGCATAATCTGAATAGAGACCTCTTTAAAGAGCCATTACAGAATATTTACTATGTCCTTCAGTGGTTAATTGACTTCAGTGTGTAGTGCCATCCTGGGGCCGTCACGTTATGTAATATTGAGGAGCCGCACACAGGAGGGTTGTCGCCCCGCAGGCTTTAGTGCTGGTGATGAGACAAAGCGGCACTGAACTTCAACTGAACCTGGGGTGAATCTGAGGTCAGACACAGTCACATCACCCACTTACCAACCAGACACACGTTTGGCAAAACTACGAGCACCGCACAGACGGAGCTGCCTCTGGGTGACTTCATGTGACAAACAAAGTTTTGTGTTGACATTGTCTGATGAATTGTTGATCAATTTAACAATATTTTATCCATTTGTGGTGGCTTATTAACTGAATTTACTGTAGTTGCATGATCCCATCCACTGAACACAGCTATTCTCAGGGGAGCCAATTAAAGAAGTAGATCATGATGAGGTTTATCTGAGAGATTATTTGGTATCTGTTTATTAGGAATATAATTATGAATACATTACTATGCAACAATTTCCCACCCTGACCTCACATTGAATATAAATATTAACTCAGAAACCTTTTTAATAATGCATGTGAAGATAATGGATTACTTTTGGGCCTCAGTTCTTGAAGCATATAAAAAAAAATACATTTCAATACATGTTTCAATACATGTTTCTTCTGAGAAGAATCAGTCAAATAATACAATAATAGCCAAATCATTTGTTTGTTTGCTTTCAACCTAAAAGCATCTAAAATTAAAACGAATTAAAGTTATTTAGGGTATGCCCACAGTAAACACCGCAGGAACAAATATATAAACATACTTAAAATTAGATACATTGACCCTGCCAGAAAAGACTAACCACACAACTCTAATTTTTCTCTAACAAACTCAAACTCTACAAATTTAGTGTTAATATCTTGAAGAAAAAAATATTGTACTGCAAAATCATTTTTAAAGCATTTTTTTAAAAGTATGTCATTCTTTCAAAATTAAAATAGTTTATTAGCCAACTGTGTTCTGTTTGGTTTTACCAATGGCCCAGTAATGAAACATTTCATCTTGAATTATCGTTAAAATGTTTCAATGTTTCTTTTCTGACCTCTTTCTGATCTGTTTCCTTTTTTATTTTATCTTTTAATTGTTTTTAATGACACACAAGTGATCATTTAAGTTTTACATTGAAAGAGGATAAATAAATAAAACATTCAGAGTAATTTACATCAAACCAGATAAATGTCCAAATCCACTTCCAGTCATCATTTAAATACCTGACTAAAGCTTAAAGGTATAGGCAATTGTATGGTGGCCTAGAGAGCTCAATGCGGTGCAAATTAAGAAAACACATTAAAATATAAAATCACCCGCAAATTAAGAAAACATCTTCATCAGTTTCACAACACATGTGTGCTCCAAATACTCACAACACAACCAAATACAAAAATGCACTGCAAAAATTCACAACGCAACCAAATACAGAAACGCGCTGCAAATAACAGACCACAATGGAAGTGTTTCCAGGTGACCCCAAAAAGTGACGATCCCGGCTGGGACATGCTTATTGCTCGTGAGCATCCCTATGCCCTACTCCTTTCAAAGGGCAGACGGCAGAGCCCTTGACGTGGGACTTTGGAGTGAGCAGGGCACGTGTGTGCCATTATGTAGCCGTTTGGAACGCAATTGGTGAAGGGAGCAAAGAAAGACAATGTCGATCAGCTGAATAGCTGTTATTACTAGAAATATCTTATTATTGCTGTTAACATAACTGTTGCAAATAAATATACATGTTTTACAAAAAAGTCTTTAAAATATGCGTGGTAACACTTTAGTTCTCACATTAATTGATATACTGTTTTAGCCTGTATGCATAAATGAGGTAATGTGGATTTTTGTATATTCCTTATATAATTTGAAGAGTAGTCTTGCATGCATGAATTAATGCTTTTTTATGCATGAGTTTATGATGATTCATGTACCATAACAGATCATCCATGGAGTCATTAATGAAAACGTTGAATTTGTCTTAGTTCCTGATGATTCGTGAGATATTAATGCATGAATTTATGCATGAATTCATGATAATTCATGTACCCTTACTATAAAGTGTTACCATATGCGTTAAATATCTGTGAGTATCTCAACTTTAAAACTTGCCGTCTCATCTTTGGACCCTGGATTACCTAACATTTCATATAAAACTTGTTTAAAAAATAACATGACAAAATTTGTACAATGTAACTGATGTATACTGTGGATTAATATCTTTTCCTCATGTTCTTTTTCTCTATCTTTTTTATTTATTTATTTTAGTTTTCAGCTCATTGTTGTCACAGTGTCTGGTTTGTGTTCCCTGGGTTGCCACTAGAGGTCCTCGTTCTCACGGTGTCTTTCACGTTTGACTTCATTTCCCAGCATTCTGTCTGTCACTCATCAGTTCATTGCACTCAGCTGTTTCCCATCACCTTGTTAGTTTGAGTGTATATATACCCTGTCTGTTTTAGTGTTTGTCACGGAGTCGTTGTTATTCGTCACACCACTTTGGAGGTCTGTGTTCTTGCCTTTTATTGTTTTGATTCTTGTTTATGGATTGCCTTTTGGTTTTGACCCCTGCCTGGACTGGTTTTATGATTTTGGATTACCCGAATAAACTGCTATTGGATCTACCCCTGTTTCCTGTGTGTGGTATCGTGACAGAACGACTCCGTCACGATGAATAGATCCAGCAGTTCGGGATTCCATAACCCTTCTCCTGTGTATGGGGAAGGAAGGGGACCACAGAGAGGAGGTTCGCAGGTCGGGGAGGAAGCGCCTCGACTAAACATTTTTCAATGTTTTGGCTTATGGGCCCAGCAGACTGAGGAAGCAGCGGCGGCTAAGGCTTCAGCGAACTCGTCCATCAGAGATGGTGAGTCGTTTCTGGGGACTCGTCTGGCAAAGTTCTCCGGAACTCGGGGAGGTTGCAGGGGAGGAGGTGGTCGACAAATTCCACGACACCATCCTCCGCCTTTCCATTCTTCTGATCCGGAGCCGCCGGACTGGTCCAGTACAAGATTCTCACCGCTGGTTCCACCCCGCACAAAGTCATCATCGTGGGGCTCATCTACCACAAGGTCCTCACCACTGGTCCCGTCCAACTCAAGATCCTCGCCGCTGGTTCCGCCCAGCACAAGATCTTCGCCGCTGGTCCCGTCCATCTTAAAGCCCTCGCCACTGGTTTCGTCCAGCCCAAGGTCCTCCTCACCACTGGTCCTGTCCAGTCCAAAGTCCTCGCCCCTGGTCCCGTCTAGTACTGAGGCTGCAGCTCGCCATCAAGGACGGAGGAGGAGGAGAAGGGCCTCGTATCTCCCCAACAACCCGGTGGTCCCGAGTCCGGTGGTCTCAGTTCCGGTGGTCCCAGTGCCGGTGGTCCCGAGTCCAGTGGTCCCGAGTCAAGTGTCTGCTGTTCCTGAGCCTGAGCCAGTGTCTGTTCCTGAGCCGGAGCCAGTGTCTGTTCCTGAGCCGGAGCCAGTGTCTGTTCCTGAGCCGGAGCCAGTGTCTGTTCCTGAGCCGGAGCCAGTGTCTGTTCCTGAGCCGGAGCCAGTGTCTGTTCCTGAGCCGGAGCCAGTGTCTGCTCCTGAGCCGGAGCCAGTGTCTGCTCCTGAGCCGGAGCCAGTGTCTGCTCCTGAGCCGGAGCCAGTGTCTGCTGTTCCAGAGCCGGAGCCAGTGTCTGCTGTTCCAGAGCCAGAGCCAGTGCCTGTTCCAGAGCCGGAGCCTGTGTCTGCTGTACCTGAGCCGGAGCCAGAGCCAATGCCTGTTCCAGAGCCGGAGCCTGTGTCTGCTGTACCTGAGCCAGAGCCAGCGCCTGTTCCTGAACCAGTGTTTGTTTCTGTGTTTGTGTCTGTTCTTGTGGCTGTTACAGTTTTGGTGTCTGTTCCTGAGCCGGAGCCAGTGTGTGTTCCTGAGCCGGAGCCAGTGTGTGTTCCTGAGCCGGAGCCAGTGTCTGTTCCTGAGCCGGAGCCAGTGTCTGTTCCTGAGCCGGAGCCAGTGTCTGTTCCTGAGCCGGAGCCAGTGTCTGTTCCTGAGCCGGAGCCAGTGTCTGTTCCTGAGCCGGAGCCAGTGTCTGTTCCTGAGCCGGAGCCAGTGTCTGTTCCTGAGCCGGAGCCAGTGTCTGTTCCTGAGCCGGAGCCAGTGTCTGTTCCTGAGCCGGAGCCAGTGTCTGTTCCTGAGCCGGAGCCAGTGTCTGTTCCTGAGCCGGAGCCAGTGTCTGCTCCTGAGCCGGAGCCAGTGTCTGCTCCTGAGCCGGAGCCAGTGTCTGCTCCTGAGCCGGAGCCAGTGTCTGCTCCTGAGCCGGAGCCAGTGTCTGTTCCTGAGCCGGAGCCAGTGTCTGTTCCTGAGCCAGTGTCTGCTCCTGAGCCGGAGCCGCCCGAGGGGTCTTCACCGCCCTGGCCGCCCGAGGGGTCTTCACCGCCCTGGCCGCCCGAGGGGTCTTCACCGCCCTGGCCGCCCGAGGGGTCTTCACCGCCCTGGCCGCCCGAGGGGTCTTCACCGCCCTGGCCGCCCGAGGGGTCTTCACCGCCCTGGCCGCCCGAGGGGTCTTCACCGCCCTGGCCGCCCGAGGGGTCTTCACCGCCCTGGCCGCCCGAGGGGTCTTCACCGCCCTGGCCGCCCGAGGGGTCTTCACCGCCCTGGCCGCCCGAGGGGTCTTCACCGCCCTGGCCGCCCGAGGGGTCTTCACCGCCCTGGCCGCCCGAGGGGTCTTCACCGCCCTGGCCGCCCGAGGGGTCTTCACCGCCCTGGCCGCCCGAGGGGTCTTCACCGCCCTGGTCGCCCGAGGGGTCTTCACCGCCCTGGTCGCCCGAGGGGTCGTCTGCTTCGCCCTGGCCGCCCGATGGACTGTCAGCTTCGCCCTGGCCGCCCGATGGACTGTCAGCTTCGCCCTGGCCGCCCGATGGACTGTCAGCTTCGCCCTGGCCGCCCGATGGACTGTCAGCTTCGCCCTGGCCGCCCGATGGACTGTCAGCTTCGCCCTGGCCGCCCGATGGACTGTCAGCTTCGCCCTGGCCGCCCGATGGACTGTCAGCTTCGCCCTGGCCGCCCGATGGACTGTCAGCTTCGCCCTGGCCGCCCGATGAACTGTCTGCTTCGCCCTGGCCGCCCGATGGACTGTCTGCTTCGCCCTGGCCACCCGATGGACTGTCTGCTTCGACCTGGCCGCCCGATGGACTGTCTGCTTCGACCTGGCCGCCCGATGGACTGTCTGCTTCGCCCTGGCCGCCCGATGGACCGTCTGCTTCGCCCTGGCCGCCGGCTAAACCATCACCCCCTGTTTCTGTTCCCTTCCATGGACCTGGCCCCCCATCCCTCCCCCTGATCCTCCACCGTTCCACCTCCCTCCTGGTCTCTTGTTTTGTTTGTTTTTTGTGGGTCTTGGAGCGTCTGGTAGCCGCTCCGTAGAGGGGGGGTTATGTCACAGTGTCTGGTTTGTGTTCCCTGGGTTGCCACTAGAGGTCCTCGTTCTCACGGTGTCTTTCACGTTTGACTTCATTTCCCAGCATTCTGTCTGTCACTCATCAGTTCATTGCACTCAGCTGTTTCCCATCACCTTGTTAGTTTGAGTGTATATATACCCTGTCTGTTTTAGTGTTTGTCACGGAGTCGTTGTTATTCGTCACACCACTTTGGAGGTCTGTGTTCTTGCCTTTTATTGTTTTGATTCTTGTTTATGGATTGCCTTTTGGTTTTGACCCCTGCCTGGACTGGTTTTATGATTTTGGATTACCCGAATAAACTGCTATTGGATCTACCCCTGTTTCCTGTGTGTGGTATCGTGACAATTGTTCTTTTCTAATTTTGTATATTGTATACAAAGTTGTACGTCCTAAACATGCCATATCTGTATGTTTTACAAAAACAAAAAAAAAGAAAATCTGTCCTGGGTTCGTCATTTATTTGGGGTCCCCAGGGAACATTTCTGTTGTGGTCTGTGCTATTTGCAGCACGTTTCTGTATTTGGTTTTGTTGTGAGTATTTGGAGCACCCATGTTTTGTGAAACTTTTTTATGTTTTCATAATTTGCTGGTGTTTTTTCTACTTGCATGTGTTTTCTTCAGTTGCAGCGCGTTGGGCTCTCTCAGCCACCGTACAATTGTTTTATAAACACTTTTTGTTATACTGGTTGAAACTCTCTTCACATCCTGATAGCAATCAATAATAAAAGTAGTCTTACTATTAAAACATACATATCTTCAGTGGAAGTCTCTGGACCAAAAAAATGTTTATCCTATTATTACATTCGGTCCTATTCTGCATATCAAAGAACAGAGCTCAATTAAAAAAATTAAGTAATTTCAAAAGAATTGGGGGTAAGCATTGAAAAAGATATGCTCTCCTTTTTGAAGGCTGAGTATCAAGTCTCTCCATGGCATCAATAAGCAGACAGAGAGATGCTTTTAAGGAGAGACAAAACACTTTCTCCATTTCAGTTCACCTTTGTGGTTCAGGAAGAGTATTTACAGGGCATGTACAAGAATAACAAATGCTTCAATACCTCTTTCCGGTATTGATTCACAAGACACAAATGCAGTAATGAAAATATACTTGTATAACTTTGGATATGCCCTAATCAGTATGTGTGAATGAGTATGTTGATAGAGTGTTTTCGTCGCATTTTGTACTTTCAGAAAGTGCGAAAAGAAAGTACAGAAAAGGAAAAAAAATCAATGATACAGGACCACATGAAAATGACTTTATTGTCTGTGTTTCTTATTAACATTAAACAGCCACCTGAGAGAGAAAAGCATGCTGTTCTCTTGAACTGTGAGGACTGAGGACACATAATACATTGGCATGCTTTAGTTGCCCATCCAGGCATGAGTACAGCTCATCACAATGGCCCTTCAGTGTGTCAAACACCTCAGAGGCCGAGTTAGCAATCTGTCTGCAGCTACCTCTGCAACATCCACTCTGATTCCCTGACTGCTTCCTATATCGCGTATAGCACAATGGGAACCTGCGAGGAGCTGTCGGGCAGCATATCAATCCCTCCCATCCTCTGCAGAGAAGCGCGGGCTCCATTAAGATGCAGTAAAGGACTCCGCTCCTGAGCCAGGGTGGGGGCCTTCTCTGTTTGGTATTCATCTACCTGCAGAGCTATCAATTCAGGTCTTTCAGCGCAGGGCTCAGACGTGTCATCAGGGGATGTTGTTCTCGCCTATTGGTTGCCGCAGGTTCGCAGGGCCCTGGTTAATGCCGCTAAAAGCATTAACTCTAATAGATTCCAGCGATAAAGGCAAGAGGGCGGTTTGATGATGATTGACTTCTTCGGTAATGAAAATCTGACGCTACTGAGAGTGGAGCAGCCCTATGGAAGAGGTTTAAGAATTGTGGCTGATGCCACAAAGGTAAATGAGAAGAAAGTGGAAAAGAAAAAAAATGAAAGAATGAGAGGGATTAGAAAACACTTGCGGTACATGAATGGTGTGCAGGGATGCTATGTTTTATCAAAAACTATATGACTTTACAATAGCTAACAAGAGCTAAATGAATTTCGTGTCACATGAGGCATTTGAGTGGGCGTTTAAAGAGAAATGGCTCATGGTTTGACTAAAATTCACCCAACATGAAAATTCTGTCATCATTTACTCAACCTCGTGTCATTCCAAAAGTTTATGACTTTCTTACTTACAAAGACTTTTGAAAGATGGTTTCAACTGTTTTGTCCATACAATGAAAGTCACTGGGGTCGAAGACAACACTGGACTCCATGCACTGATAGAATAGAATAGAATAGAATAGAATAGAATAGAATAGAATAGAATAGAATAGAATAGAATAGAATAGAATAGAATAGAATAGAATGTGAAAATGCAGTTGTTACGTTAAGGAGCTTCTTCTAATTGGCAAATAATTCTCCATCTACTTTTTCAATGGAAATCCACTGATATTAAAATTCCTTTCCATAGTCTGTTTTAGAATAAAAAAACAGTTTAGCATTGCTACAACTACAACTATGAGTACAGTTCCTTGCTACGAGGCTTGCATAAAAATAGAAACGAAAGATTGTTCAAATTAGTTGGCCAGAGACCACAAACATCACAAAACTGGCTTTGATGTAACGGTTAGAAGTTACTTAAACTATATACATGTTTGTTTATACTATTTATGTGAAAGGATTCACAGTCCAAATAGAACCAAGCCATAGTCTGAATATACTAGACCACAGCCCACTAATCAGTAACTACTGCTTTAGAGTGTGCTTATGTGAAATGATGCTTATGTTGAGCACTAAAGCAAATCATTAATGTTCTGTAGCTTGTCCAACACATTACAAGATTGACAAATTACAGATAAATGTGAATGATGTGTTCATCCACTAATTCTAACCTGAATTTAATGGAGACATTATGAATAGGTCTTCAGTATTTCATAGAAATGCGGTTATTTTCGTCTCTGTGATTGCCATTTCAAAACAAGTAAAACTCTAATGGCGGCATCACCTCAAAGCCTACCACTTTCAAACAATTCGATCAGAAGCAGAGACTGGCATGCATTGTATAGTTATAAAGCTATTAATCAAACTAAATCCATTAAAAGAGGTGGCCAGCCTTGTGCAGAGTTTAACCATTAGTCTTATACACATATTGCATTCAATTCTCTGTCTGAACACAGTCTCGCTGAGTAATCTATGGCCAAATGGAGGATGATTTAAAAGTGTCTTTCTCTTTGATCACTAAACGACAGACAACCAATCATCTCTGCTTTCCCAGACCACAGGACTCCCATTGGGCATAAGCCACTGCTTTGTGTCATTGTGGATAAAGGAAGAGCTTTGTCACAATACAACCCACGTCTAGCCACTGCAAAACAGGGTAATGCTTTCAAAGACAGGGATATCTTTCAAAGAGTCAACTGTGGAAAGTAGATGACTGCTTGGCAACACAGAATCTAAATCTTTTTTGTCAGTTGAGACCACAACTAACTCAAATGCAATCGACTTCAACCCAGCATGATTTAGTTTTCCCAAAAAAAATTCTGAAGAAGTTTTACATATCATCTCCACAGTTAGTATGCCATCAATAACAATATTAATGATTTACCCTATAAGTGCACAATACAAGACCCTACACAGTGTGAACTTATGCTGCGACTAGTCACAAACGAGAAAAGGAGAGCGGGGCACAACGTAATGCTTTCTAAGTTTGTGTAAATCTACTTAGGGATCAGAGCATTTATTTTTTCTCACATTAATTTCCCACATGTCTAGTACAATTATGTGGTTTTGTTTTATTAATACAGTGTATACTTTTTCCTTGATATACCCCGAAAGAATGGAAGGGAATTGTGACAACATGCCCCATAGGTGGGGCACATTGTAACATGTGTGGGGCACATTGTAACATGACCATATGGAAGCTTAAAATGCTATCTGATTAAAATAATATCGGATCTGTCTAATTTTAAACAAACACAAAAAATAGAGATGAAAAATTAACATAAGAGAGGTACTTTTGCTATGTTTAAAAAATTTTCAGTGATATCTTCCAAAGATTTCTGAATTGTGGTGCAATTCTTTTCTCTATATAATGTAGATTTGGCTAGTAAATACACCAAGTTTCGTCATGCTAGCATGTGTGGAAGTATTTAAAATAATTGTGTTACATCTAGCCCCGCGCTACGTTGTGCCCCGCTTTCCCCCTACATTCTGTTTAAAAGCACTATATAAAAAAGCACATAAAATATAACTGTTATTATTTTGCAACTTTGTTTGGCGAAGTAGAATACGTGCATTTCTAGCATCCCAATTTTGTGGATTGCTTAAAAATCGTTATCAAGAAAGAATCACAATCCCTTTTTTGGTCTCACTCTATATTAAGTGGCTTTAAGTACTATGTACTTACATCAAAAAAATAAGTACAAAGTAGATATTGTGTTGATGTTGTATTGTAAAACACTTGTGCTGCTATTGAGGTGTATTACGGGTAAGGTTAGGGGCTAGTGTGTGGTGGCATGGATAGGTTTAAGGGTGGGTTAAGGTGTAAGGGAAGGGTAAACAGTGTAATTATAAATGTAATTACATACATTAATTACAGCTGTAATTACACAAAGGTATTTTCAAAATATAAGTAAAATGTAAAAACATGTATGTACACAATAAGTCCATTGTATCAAATTGTTAATTTCAATGTAAGTACATAGTACCTATAGCCACTTAATATAAAGTGGGACCAAATATTTTATCTGCAAATCAGCAAACCGACTGCAAGTTCATCCTTTGTATTGTTTTTGACATTGCCATAGAACAACATGCCTCCATGTGCACAAATGTTAATGTGTGAGAACTGAATTTTGGGATTTTAACTACAATCAGAGTGAGGAATAATATTGTACCTGACACACCTAGTCTGTTATTAGGTGTGTAAAGTGTGCACCAAAATGACAGAGAGGCCTTAGGCGAGTTAGCTTAGTCCTCTATTTAGCACAACATTCTCTAACTTTCAAATACTAGTTGACAAATTTTGTTTTCCTCGATCGCAGAGAACATAGAATGACATCTAGCAAGGTCTCCAGCTTCCTGCTTTTTTAAACTCATTTCTAACTCTTCCAGAATAATAAAAAGGCATGTCTCTCGGTCTGTGCTAGAAATTATTTCATCAGCGACCTGTGTTATGTTAAATAGAGATCCGAAAAACCACTGGTGGATTTCTCCACATACTACAAAAACTAGCAGATGTCAGCTGTAAAGCTTTGCTGGAGGTTGAGGATACGCTATAACATTTCTATGCACATGGAAGGCATTTTGTATTGCTGTCAATATTTCCTCATTCATGGCAAGGTGATAGGATCGGTGACACCCATTCCAAATGTGGCCTATCATAGATATCAGGATTTCACGAGCGTCGGCAGGTATAAACCACAGTTAGCCTTGGTATCACGGAGCAGACACAATTTCCATCCCTCATCTTTTATTCAATTCACTCCTCTGGTGGAAAGGCGGTGTGAGGGTGAGAATGCAAAGCCAGAAAATATAATTTATCTCTTATGCAACTTGATGAATCTTCACTAGGTTGGTAAACTATTTATGAGTTGCACAGCTAAATTCTTTCATGCATTTCTTTCCTTCCTTGCCTTCATTCCCAAATCTAATTCGGCCACCAAACGTTATTAGCATTTTTTCCTCCCTGTACAGAAATACATATTTTATGAAGCAAGCAAAGTCATTTAGTGACGCTGGTTTGCTATTGTGGAAAACAGATTCTAAGAAGATGAGAAGGGGAGGATAATTTATAGATTTTCTGGCCAGATTGGCCTAGAGTATAGTTAACTTTTCACCCTTTGAAGAAGTAATACTAAAAAGTACTTATTATCATTATTAGTGTTCAGATTTAATTATGTAAAGATTATGGAGTGATACATGACATAATCCTGAAAATAGGTTAAGGCAAATGTTAATGTGAATTTCTCTTGTTTTCATCACATTTTTTGTATGCCTACTTGTTTGTTTAAAATAAATAAAATAATACAATTCTATTATCACTTGGCTAGCTCCACAACAAATTTAAACAAATGTAAACTTCTACTTTAAATGTCATTACCAGCACAGAGCCTATACGCTTGGATGCTAAGGTTTAAGACCTGACATCCGAGTTCCCAGACTAAAAAAAGATTGTTTGCTTTGCGTAACAGTCCGAGTCCTATAAAAAGCTATCACGGAGAGTGCTACTATTTCTTTCCATATAAGACTATGAAAAATGATGGAAATCAGAGGACAGATAATCAAATACTAAAACAATCATTTAAAAAAATGATACAATAATCTCAAGTCACTGTGGATTGGGGGCACTTAGCGGGAGGTTGAGTTGTGTCAGGTCGGTCACTGTCCTCTCCTCCATCACGTCTGGCTCACGCCGCACTCCAGCGCTGCCATTGGGAACTCTAATGGCATTTATGTAATCAGCGCCGAGCACGGCATAAATCAGCCATCAGATCAGCCCGCAGACATCCAACATCTATCAATCACTGTCACCCCAACCCAGATGCTAAAGATCCGTCATGCTGTCACTGGCTCATTAAGTTTGCTAATTTACAGACACTACCCTACAGGAGATTGCTTTGCTTTGTTTTTCTTTTTTCTTCTTGAATTTTTGCTGCTCCCTTCCGAGACTCACCAAAGCTCTTATTTTTTGTTTGCTATTATGTTTACAGTTACAAATGGGCATGACTTATTTAGTATTTCTATTGGTAGATTGGCCAGAGTTTTGTAAAATGAGTCTTGTGATGCTTAAAATGAGAAAATGTTGGAAAAATTCTTGCCTTTTTGCATTTTCTTGCCAAGCATAAGCTAAATGGGCCATGAAATGTAATCAATCAAAGCAGCGTTTAACATTGTAATCTAAATGGACACTGTTGTGATTACCACCTGCTCGTGTGCTGTCTGAGCACAAGTGACTGCATGATGCAAGTCTCATATGCACACATGTAACATTTTTTTTAAATATAAACAACTTCTAAACCTTCCAAACAAAGTAAAGTCAATAAAGTTTTTATCCTAGACCCCATAATTATTTAACTTTCATTACTCAGAAATATCTGAAAGTCAAAGAAAATGAATCACTCTTTAAGTTCACCAGACTTTGGATCTCTAAAACTAGAAGTAGCTTCTTATGTCATTGGCTAATTCCAAATAAAATATTCAATTCCAGAGAGAACAGCAATGAATGTAGGCATCATTCTCGCACTAACACTCCTTGGACACGTACTGTACAACAGATATGGTGGAAATTCAAACACCAAATGTGAAGCAGAATACCAAAAACTTCTGGTTAATGATCCGGACTACTCAAATCCCCCATTTATCATGATCGTATGCGACCGGCGACTAATCCCATACAAAAATGTAATATATGGCCATATATGTACTTATATTTTAAATAGCATGACATATATCTATACATTTATTTGACTTATCTGAGAACACAATAAATGCCTGCCACATATATGAACATTTATGTGTCCAAACATGTGAAGAAAATATTTGAGTTCATCCATATATGATACCATATATCTGCATATATTACAGTATAGTTGTGGTTTCTCGCATATATGGACAACATTAAGTATAAATATGTGACATAGATATTTGTTTCCCACATATTTAATAAATGTATGTAAACATACATGCATGTGATACTGATGCATTGAAATAAGTACATATATGCATATATACATATATGCGTCTTACATATATTTAACATTTATGTCCATATACTGTAAAATATATGGCACTTACATGAAAACGGCCATTTTTGCTATATTTTAAAATATATGTTTCATATATGTCTATGTCTTTTATATATATGAATTTTGCATACATTCTCATATAGGCAGCAGACATACATGGGCACTGACATTATATATGTAAATTACATATATTTACATATATTACATTTCTGTATGGGATATAAGTGAAAATGAGAAGTGTTGAAGACATATTGCTATATAAATAGAGCATCACAGCCACAGGCAAACTGACAAGTAAAAAAGTAAGGTTTCACCATTCAGTGGGTTCAGAGGTCTTTTTTAATGCAATAATATTGATAGACAAGATGAAATATTAAAAGAGCATTCACAGTCACTATTGCGAATTAGTAGATTTGATAAAGGTGCCAGAAGGTAATTAATACTGTCTATCAGTAAAAAGAAGGAAATGTCATCATGCAATGATGCGTCTCTAATGAATGGAAGCTTAGGTCTTCACCCAGCAAGCAATAGCCGTCATTTCACTGTCTAGGTTAACTATTCGATGTAGTCCGGCTATGAGTAACACACAGCCAAAATAACCTTGAATTTGGTTACATGTCGTTTTTGCCTAAATAACTTGTATGAATAACCTGTATAATAATGTATGATATTCCACCAAGTAAACAGTGATTACAAGGTGTTTGGTTTCATTTCTTCACTCATTTCATTTCTTTGTTATCTAATATGACTAGTCAGCCAGAAAAATGGAGCACAACTGGAAGAAAACAAAACTTTTTTTCAAAGAGTTTTTTCGCATTTCATGGAATGAGAACACGGTTGTGTACATAGAGGCCTTAAAAGCGGCTAGATCTGCTTATTTTTCAACCCTCTTAGAAGAAAATAAACAAATTGATTCATTCATTGCTATAGGAGAGGAAGAATTTTCCAAACTCGTTAAATCATCTAAATCGACAACATGTATGCTAGACCCAATACTGACTAAGTTATTGAAAGAGATGCTTCCAGAGGTCATAGATATTAGCTGCATAAATTAGGTCAGCTGGAACCGGGAACACTTCCTATAACACCTGATGTACTCGCTTCATCACAAAAAGAATGGCATCTACACTAATTTTAGTCTTTTTGTTTATTCCGAAGTTAATTGTAATCAGCTGGACCCGGGCCGTATCCAGATCAGATGGTGGACTTGCACCTAGACACGACCCCAACGCATCCCTGAAGTGTCAGCAGAGCTTGTGTCAACTAGACTCTCCCCTGTGAAGGCCTCATCGACATGACAGCCATCAGCACTGATCCTCAATAAACTCGTCTCCATACGCGTGATAACTCCGATCTTCAACCAGATGAACTGCATAATGTAATCTTCCGATCCAATCTGACTTCTGACCTGTAATGCTGCCTGAATCATAATCATACACTGTTCGTTCATTGGCCAGAGGAGAACTGGCCCCCCGACTGAGCCTGGTTTTTCCCAAGGTTTTTTTCTCTATTCTGTCACCTGATGGAGTTTTGGTTCCTTGCCACTGTAGCCTTTCTTCGCCTTTCTTCGCCATTGGCTTGCTTAGTTGGGGACATTTAATTATTTTTTTAACAATATTATTACAACATTATTTTCCTGTTATCTCTGTAAAGCTGCTTTGAAACAAATTGTATTGTAAAAAGCGTTATATAACTTGACTTGACTTGACTAGTCTGTTCTTGGGCTTTGGTTTAGACATCTATTAAATTTTCACTGAAAGCCCAAATTTTGCCTTGTTTTAGCCTAGACGTCTGGGCTGTGTTTGGACGGCTATTAGACGTCTTTTAAACACAAAATGGCTGGGCACTGTGATGCATTAAGAAATCATAAAGTAATTCAGGAATTCCAGCAATCTTATCCTCTATTAGTGAACTCATATTTAATTTTATTGGACAATGAACACTTTTAATGTACCTTAACTCATTGGAAAATTTAACTGTTTTACAAGGTGGTAATTGTACGGAAACATACGATTTTTAGAGAAAATCCACCCGTAAACGTAACCGTGACTGCAGATCGCATAAAAACATACAAATGAGATAGTATGATTTCATACAAATTATCCACCAATTCGCCAAAAATGTAAAATAGTTACAAATTGGCATGAGAATGTGTTGAAATGTTCCTAACCCGACAGCTCATCATCAGAAAGATTATTTAAAAATCCTTTCTTTAAGATGATGATGATAGTTAAGGCATTTGCTTCTAGTCATTCAACCAACATCTACTCTTATAGGTTGCTGTAGTTGGTTGACTAGATCAATAGAAACGAAATACAAAACTCTCAGCAAATCAATCACGGAGGCACACCTGTGTGAGCAAAGACAAGTGGACATGAACGCAATTAATCTGCGTATTTAAACAGGCCTCAGACAGGCACTGAATATCAAATAGGCTCACAATGAGAAGCAAACAGCACTCAGTGTCATCCAGGAATAGGCTTTCTTGTTCAGCGGTGTGGGTAATGAGTTTAAGGTTGAGTCTTTAATTGTTTTGTTTGAGGAGGCTCTAGTTATCGCTATGTAGGAATAAGGGGGAAGGAGCAGGGGTTTGTGGGATATTGATTTCCTGTGGAGGGCGGCTGACTCTCAGTTATTTGCATTAGTTCTTAATCAACATCCCAGCACAACGTCTGCTAGAAGGAGAGAGAAAAATACAGAAAAGAAATGTAAAACAGAAAAACGAGAGTATACAGAGAAAATGTATATTGCTAAGATGTTGGTCTTTCATAACTCAGGAGATTTAATGTAATCTCAGTTATGTTCCAACTTCGACTCACAACTGTCACAACTGTATCTTCCAGATAGTGATGAGAATGAATCAATATTTGCTAATCATGGAGAAAAATGGAGAAACGGGAGACCTCAGCAAATGTCTATATTTGAACTCCATTCAATCTTTTAGTTGTTCAAGAAAAACAGACAGAGTGTACCCTAAGCTCCGTTCAATACATTATCAATCCCTTTTGCACAATTCCATAGATTTTCCCTTAAAAATGCAATGCAATGCAAAAAAACACAAAAACAAAAAACTGGCTACTCAAAAGGCATAAAGAGATGAACTTATAAAAGGAGGGAAAATAAGAATAAGAATATAAACAGCATTTGCTTTTCATGCCAGTGATCAAATGTCTTGTACTCCATACTGAGAAGGCCTTGGGACGGCGTGTTTTTGTTTCAAGCTCCCTTCTCGTTCTTCTCTTCCTCTCTCCTCCCTCTGGAATATTTGTTTGTTTGCATCTCAGAATTGATAAACGAAAGAGGGGGTGCAAGATACGGAGGGGTGCAGTGACATGGAGAATACCAGGCAGGCGACATGGTGCGTGGCAGAGGTAATGAATTCTTCAGCAAAGCAGAAACGCAAGGCGACACAGCTTGAGGATCAATTTTTAATAAGGAGGCTGGCTCTCCCAGGCAGCGCTAAAAAACAATATTTTAATCAGAGCCCTCCTGCCATTTCTCTTTTCACCATCTGATTAAGTCAGAGTTGGCGGATATGGTTCCTCATATTGAGAATGGGAAGAGACCACTATACGTGGCTCAATTACAGAGCAAGGCCGTGGTCCCAGGTCCTGATTATCAGTGCTAGCTCATATGTTACATCACAAGAGGCCAATAGCATGCAAAATAATGCTGTTTTCCAAAGATAGAGCTGAATTTTAGTACTGGAGGTGGTGAGTTCGTGCCAGTGATAACAAATAAACAAATGCCCACTTTTCTCATTTACAAAAGTATGCCACTGTAAAATTATAAAAAATATGACACTGTGTCTGTAAATTGCTAGCAAAATGCAACTGAAATTGCAGTTCTAATACGTCACAGAAAGCAGAAGCTGTAGAAGACGATTTGTATTCTATATGTATTTTATGTGTCAGAAGTTACAATGAATGACTGTTTGTGAAGAAACAATTATAAACAAGTATTGTAATTTTTTCATAAAACAAAGCTTTTAAATGGTCAATTTATAACAAAATTCAAACATTAAATGTCGTTTTGAATTTCTTTAAAGGGATAGTTCACTCAATAATGAAAATTAAGTCATCATTTACTCACCCTTCTGCCATATGCCCTTCTTTCTTTTATGGACCACAAAAGGAGAATTAAAAAAAAAAAAAATTCTTCTAGTGCTCGTCCATGTAATATCAGTGAATAGCAACCAGCATAAAGCTTTTTAAAAAAGACACAAAAGTATCACAGAATGATCCCATGTGACATGTGCCGTATATATCAAGTGTTTTGGGGGTATATGATAATTTAATGTATTATTTAACTTAATTATTGACCTTAGCTATTTGTATTCTCTCTTCTCGTTTGTATAAGCACCACAGTTCACAACTTCTCGCCCAGAAAAAGCACACAAGTTGTGAAAAATCAAGATCAACAAAAAGGAAATACAACCCATGCACCACCTTCGGATGAATATATCCATTGTGTTCTTCATAACGTCTCGGTTACGTATGTAACCCTCGTTCCCTGAGTAGGGAACGGAGACGTTACGTCGGATGACGACGAATGGGGGTTTCGCTTAGAACACCTATCGACTTCGAGTATTACAAAACGAGCCAATGGCGATGAAATGCCATGGGTCTGCGGAATTTGCATAGCGTATCTCCGCCCCACCGCGTGGGTATAAAGGAGGACGCCGGCAACATGCAGGTATGTCTTCGCTGAGGAGCCGAGACTGAACTCAGGCGTCTGCCCAGCGGTACAGCGGAAGTGGCAGGGAGACGTAACTTCTCCGTTCCCTACTCAGGGAACGAGGGTTACATACGTAACCGAGACGTTCCCTTTCGTAGTCACTCCGAGTTACGTCGGATGACGACGAATGGGGGTCCCCGTGAAATCACGCCACCTTCACAGCTGTCTTCCAGTGCCCTGCGAAAGTCTGATCCCCCTGTCGTGATACTGGCACAGACGAAGGAGTCCTACTTAACACAGGAATACCAAGGTACACTGGGAAGCATATCTCAGAGGAGATATGCCGCAGCATGCCTACCCGTAGGGAGGACTTAAGATACACATATGGCCGGAGGGCTACATATGGAGGAACACTGGAGTGACCAGCCCGAGGGGTGGCAACTTTCAACTCCAGGAGGGCAAGATGGCTTGCCAAGGGAAAGACACATGCTCAAGGAGGCTTACAGTGGAAATACACATGTGGGGGTTACTCAGGGAGGAACCATGCACACGGAGGCACCTAGCCGACGCCCAGGCAATAGACACTGGCGCCAGCGTCAACAGTGCAGGAGGAACTCAGGGCTTCAAAGAGGAAGGCTCACCTGAGGAATAATCGCACGTATCCAGTCCGTGGAGTGGAATGGCGAGCAAGCGAAGACACCTGAGCGGGTCCAGCACGAGAGGACACAGGCTCCACTCGGAGATTATAGAATCTGGCGAATGTGTTGGGTGTCGCCCAGCCTGCAGCTCTACAAATGTCTGCCAGCGAGGCGCCATGTGCTAGAGCCCAAGAGGAAGCCATACTCTGAGTGGAGTGGGCTGTCACACCAAGGGGGCACGGTCGGCCTTGCTGTTGGTAAGCCAAAGCAATGGCGTCCACTATCCAGTGAGACAACCTCTGCTTTGAGAGAGCCTTTCCCTTCAGTCTCCCACCATAACAGACAAAGAGCTGGTCTGAGGTCCTGAAACACTGCGTTCTGTCTACGTAAGCGCGGAGAGCGCGTACTGGACAGAGCAGTGCCAAGGCTGGGTCTGCCTCCTCCCGGGGCAGCGCTTGCAGGTCCACCACCTGGTCCCGGAAGGGAGTGGTGGGAACCTGGGCACATATCCAGGCCGGGGTCTCAGGATCACGTGAGAGTGACCGGGCCCGAATTCCAGGCACGCTTCGTCAACGGAGAATGCGTGCAGGTCCCCTACCCTCTTGATGGAGGCCAATGCAACCAGGAGCGCTGTCTTCATAGACAGGAACTTAAGCTCAACTGGTTGCAGAGGCTCAAAGGGAGCCCTCTGCAGGGCATTTAAGACCACTGAGAGGTCCCAAGAGGGAACGAGAGGAGGGCGAGGAGGATTCAGTCTCCTCGCTCCTCTCAGGAACCTGACGATCAGGTCGTGCTTCCCCAGAGACTTACCTTGAACTGCTTCGTGATATGCAGCGATAGCGGCCACATACACCTTCAGGGTGGAGGGAGACAGCCTTCGCTCCAACCCATCTTGCAGGAAGGAAAGCACGACAGAGATCGAGCATCTCCTGGGGTCTTCTCGACGAGAAGAGCACCAGTTGACGAAGAGGTTCCACTTCAACGCATAGACATGTCTCGTGGACGATGCTCTAGCGGAAGTGATGGTAGCCGCCACCGCTGGTGGCAGGGTACTCAAACCTGCCTCGTCCCGTCCAGGAGCCACACGTGGAGCCTCCAGAGATCGGGTCGAGGGTGCCAAAGGGTGCCCCGTCTCTGAGAAAGGAGATCCTTCCTCAGAGGAATTGGCCAAGGAGGTGCTGTCGCGAGGAGTACCAGTTCGGAGAACCAGGTCCGGGTGGGCCAATACGGCGCAACCAGAATGAGCTGCTCCTCGTCCTCCTTGATCTTGCACAAGGTCTGTGCGAGAAGGCTCACTGGGGGAAACGCATATTTGCGTAGGCCCCGCGGCCAGCTGTGCGCCAGTGCATCCGTGCCGAGAGAGCCCTCGGTCAGGGAATAGAACAGGGCGCAATGGGTCGAGTCGTGAGAGGCAAACAGATCTATCTGTGCGTCCCTGAACTGGTCCCAAATCAGCTGAACCGACTGGGGATGGAGTCTCCATTCGCCGGAGATGGGCCGAAACCGTGACAGCTCGTCGGCTGCAAAGTTCCGATCTCCTGGAATGTAGATAGCACGAAGGGACCTCAGGTGCTTCTGACTCCATAAGAGGAGGTGGCGTGCGAGTTGCGACATACGGCGGGAGCATAGACCACCCTGACGGTTGATGTACGCTACAGTCGCGGTATTGTCTGAACGGACTAGTACGTGTTGACCCCTGAGCAACGTGAGGAAACGGTGCAGGGCAAGGCGTACTGCCAGCAACTCGAGGCAATTGACAAGCAGAAGGCGCTGGGGTCCTGTCCAGGAGCCCGCGGCAGCATGTCCGTTGCACATGGCGCCTCAGCCCGTGGAAGAGGCATCTGTGGAGACAACAACATGCCTGGAAACTCGTTCTAGGGGAACACCGGCCCGTAGAAACTGAGGTTCCACCACGGGGTGAAGGTCTGACGACAGGTCGGAGTTACTGTAACTCGGAGCGTGCCATGATGCCATGCCCACCTCGGGACTCGATCGCGAAGCCACAGCTGAAGCGGTCTCATATGAAGCAATCCGAGCGGCGTTGCCGCAGCTGCAGATGCCATATGCCCCAGGAGCCTCTGAAACAATTTCAGTGGGACCGCACTCTTGTTTAATGGCTGAGTGGAGAAGGCGACCAAGTCCATGCAGAGAAAAGAGCTCCCCTGCACGGGGCAAAGTTTACTCCTTTCCCAGTTGACCCGAAGGCCCAGACGAGCTAGGTGCCGGAGCACTGGGTCCCTGTATTCACAAACCTGGTCTCAGGAGTGAGCTTAAGACAGCCAGTCACCGAGATAGTTCAGGATGCGAACCCCGTGTTCCCATGGAGGAACAAGGGCTGCCTCAACAACCTTGTGAAGGCGCGAGGAGACAGGGCTAGCCCGAATGGGAGAACAGCGTACTGACATGCGCGCGCCCTGACAGCAGAACGTAGGTACGGTCTGAGTCGAAGGAGAACGGAGACATAAGAGTAGGCGTCCTTCAGGTCGATCGCTGCAAACCAATCCTGTGGCCGCACACATCCAGAAATGCGTTTGGCCAGGAGCATCTTGAACGGCAGCCTGAGAAGGGAGCGGTTCAGATGCATAGGTCCAGGATTGGCCGTAACCCACCAGACTTCTCCGGGACAATGAGGTAGGGACTGTTAACCCGGACCTCATCTCGGCTGGAGGGACAGTCTCAATCGCACCCTTCGCCAGTAGGGAGCAACCTCCGCTCTCATGATAGGGGCATAGCCACCGACGAAAGTGGAGCGGACTCCCGTGAAGCCGGGAGGAGACCGTGCGAACTGAATCGCATAGCCGAGCCGATGGTTCGCACGACCCAGCGGAACAGATAGGGAGCTCTAGTGCAGGCTCCCAACTGTGCCAGCGGAGTGAAGAACCACAGACGTCCCCCCGGTGGTGCAGCGAAGCGGAAATGACCAGCCCAGACGAGGGCGGCATAGCGGCCCGGTGTGGGGGCAAGGTCATAACCGCACCCTGACAAAGGAGGCCAGGGAAGGACCAGCGTTCCACGGGGGCCTGCTCTGTCAGGGGTCTGGCGACAGAGGGGGACAGGGGCGAAACGGTCCGTGGACGGCACGCCGTGTCAACCACCTCTGGGGCAGAGGGGGAAGAGGAGAGCACGGCTTGTGGGCGGCGCTCTGTGTCGTCCGAGAACTCTGTATGCTCAGAGAGGAGAGAGTCAGTTCTTCCTGAATAAGGATTCTTCCCCAGCCCTCCACCGGGGAAAGGAGTGGCCCTGCTACCAACTCCTGGAAAGAACTGAGTCTCATCTCTGAGCAGCCCATCTCAAAAGTGCCGCTTAACCCGGCGTTTAGCGGGGTGCGGGGCTGGAGAGGGCTGTGGCATCCCCCTACGGTCTTCCAGAGCCAGGCCCGGGTGAAAGGGCGGGGTTGGAACCGTGGGAGGGAGCCTTCGGCGGTGGGCAGACTGAGGGATCTGAGCGGACGGCGGGCCGTCGGGCAGAATAACCTCAATCTGCTCACGGGCGGTTGAGAACTGTGGGCAGAAGCACTCAACCGCACCGCCGAAGAGGCCGACCTGGGAGATGGGGGTGTCGAGCAGACGGGTCCGCCCGACATCTTGCACATCAGATCGGTCAGCCCCAAACTGGTGAACATCACCTGACTCCGAGAGCGGACGGCCACTTTCGTCGCTCGGAGAGCAAGGTCAGTGGCGGCGCGCAGCTCACTGAAGAGCCTCGGGTCAGTCCCGCCCTCCTGCATGTCCATGAGCGTCTGGGTCAGGTAGACCAGCAGAACGGTCATGGGATGCAGTGAGGCAGCTGCCTGTCCTGTGGCACTATAGGATTTCGCCACAGATTACTGTGACGAAAAGAACTACAGGCTTGGACGGGTGCTTAGGATTGCGCCGGGAAGCACTTTGAGGACACAGTAGCATGGCAACAGAGCGTTTAACCGGGGGAACCCCAGTGTACCCATGGGCAGCGGCCCCTGAGGGGAGGAAAGGCGGATGAGACCAACGAGAGGACCCGTGAACTCATCATGCACGTCCGGGAGGAAAGATATTGGGGTTTGCCGTGGACGCGTCGGCGGCCTCACCCAAAAACCAATCGTCCCGGGAAAGCATGGCCATCATCTCCGGATCAGACTCAGGCACAGCCGTATGCACACCAAAGGGTGGCAGCTGTGAAGAGTCGTCATTTCCAGAAGAATCAAGCCCACCTAGTGATGCTGCTACAGACACAGCATCATCCTCTGTAGCTTCAAATGAAAACACACGGGCCACCCGAGGGTAGACTCGTGGAATCATCAGTTCGCTAGCGGGCACCGTCATTAAAGAGGGGGGGCTGGGGCGTGGACACAGAGTCGGCGCCTTGTTCCAGACCAACACCCTCAGGTTACCCTGTCCACCAGCCGAAGATCGGGTAGTGGATGAGGGGACTCTCACTCTTGCGAGTTCACCGAGTCTCGACCTATATATGACGCGATGATCACGTTCCCAGAGAGAACATGAGTCATCCACGAGCGCTGTTCAAGCATGATCAAAGCCCAAACACACTAGACAGCGCTCGTGCCCATCAGAGTCCGATACCAGTCCGCTGCAACCAGAAATGCACGGGCGAGCCGTCTTTAAAAAGAAGTGCCGCGTGCGAGCTCTTTTATGAGAGGAGAAAAAAACTCCGCGATGTTGAAGTGCACAGGGAGACACACACACACTGGCAGATCACTGCACAGATCAGCAGGCACTGTGAGCTCGCTGCAGATCGCCGTCACACCAACACCGGAGAGAGAAGCTCGTCTCATAGAGCGAAGTCAGAGATGATTGTGGAGTGAAGAAATATTCTTGGCTCCGAAGCGAAAACATACCTGCATGTTGCCGGCGTCCTCCTTTATACCCACGCGGTGGGGCGGAGATACGCTATGCAAATTCCGCAGACCCATGGCATTTCATCGCCATTGGCTCGTTTTGTAATACTCGAAGTCGATAGGTGTTCTAAGCGAAACCCCCATTCGTCGTCATCCGACGTAACTCGGAGTGACTACGAAAGGGAACAAGAAGTTTGCATTCACATCTGTCAACTGCCATTCTGACAGTCATCAGACAAACGGAGTTTGGGTCAGGTGATATTGGACTTAGTAAAGAAAGTACACAGATATTTTAAGGGGATTTCTAGGCGGTGTATTTCATGTTGTGTTTTTGTTAATCTTGATTTCTCACAACTTGTATGCCTTTTCTGAATGAGACAGAGTGAACTGTGCGCTAATAGAGTCTCACGAGTCACAACACCCATGTTCAAGAATTTCGTTAAATAATACATTCAATTTCACCAAACTCTCGCACTGTGATCATTCTGTGATACTTTTATGTCTTTTAAAATTTGTTTTGATGCTGGTCACTATTCACTGACATTATATAGCCTAGATGAGCACAAATAGGAATTTTTTTTGAAATTCTCTTTTTGTGGTTCATAGAAGAAAGAAGGGCATACGGCATTAGAAAAACACCAGGGTGAGTAAATGTTGACTTTTTATTTTAGGGTGACCTATCCCTTTAATGTGGTGTGACTGTGACGGTTCGCGTAGCTGCCTAAGTTCAAAGGGGAATCGATCATCTCTTCCTCTTTAGTTATAGCACAAAATCTATATATATTTTTTGAAAGATACAGCAAAATTTACTGAAATGAACCATCTCTCATGTAATCGTGCAATCACTGTTTCCATAAGAAAGATGTCCATAAAACTGCTTGTGAAGAAGTCATCTGATGTATATACTGTATATAATTTCTTATAAAAAAATCGTAATATATATTTAACTTAATGAAATAATTAAGACACCAGTGCAATTAAATCTAAAAAATATGTTTTATGATTTTATTAATGTCTTCTAATTCTGGAAAAAAATCAATTTAATCTATAGTGTTCATTTTCTCAAAACAAGTATTAATATTATTAGAAAGAAGAGACTTTCCTTTTTCATCCAGTAAATAAAACTCAAAATGTGTTTCTGAACGAGCAATTGTGGTTTTTAAAACTGCGGGTAGAGATTATGGCACAGTGTGGAGTATAAATGTGTGAAGAACTCGATGGCCAAAGGAAGGGGATTATTTTGTGGATTCAGTGCAGCCCTGTGTATTATTAATTTATGTAAATCCATTTATTGCAGTTTGGATCCTCTCTTAAAATGCTCAAGGTTATATAAGTGTTTTATTACAAAATTGACCAGACGAACATTCTTCCAATGCATTGAGATACAATACAACATTTAGGATAAGTATTTCAGTAAGTTTTTCCTTCAGAGCCTGGAGCGATCTCAAAGAAAGAAAAAGAAAAAAAAAGTGTCATGTGTCATGACCTGGTTTGATGTACCTCAACTGCCCTGTTCAATCTGTGAAGATAAAACAACAAAGAGCCAGATGTGGGAACACAAGTTATTAAATCACTGAAAAACAGCCCCACACACAAAATCAAAAGGCCTATATAAAGTTTGCCTTGGAGAGAAAAGAGATCTTCAATTTCTCTGAGCTTTATTGACTGATGTCACTGCGATATGAAGAACGAACGACCCACATTCGAGTGAGTGTTTCCACTGTGCCCAGCTGGACCATAAAGTCCTACTTGATTGGACAATGAAGAAATGGACGTCAGTCAACTTTCTGCAGAGACGGTCAATAAAGGACATTCTTTTAATTAAGTGAAGATACAATATAAAAGTTTACGAGTCTCTTTGAGAAGTGGGCGTTCTGCTTATAACATCCAGTGAGAACAGAAAATAAATAAGAGGCGAGGAGAGAAAGGAATAAACCAATTGCTTAACCTTGTGAGATAATTTTATAAACATTTAATCCGCTCAAATAACAATACCCAGAAGTGCTTTGCATATGCACTGCTTGAATGCTGCTGTCTTTATCTATGACATGATCAGTTTGCTTGGCCTGAGCTAAATATAATCCTGACTCGAAGGATGCATTGCTTCCTCTGTTTCTCTCTCCTCCGTTACTTGTGTAATCCTCTCCTGCTGTAAAAGAGAGACACATTTTTTTTTTTGTAAATACAACAATTCTCTCTCCAATTTTATATGCAGGGACACTGAAAAGATGCCTTGTAAATGCTATTGTAACCTTGGAAATGTGAAGAATTATAGCTTATGGCCAAAATTAATAGCTTTATCAAAAAAAAGCACATGAATATGCTACCCTAGTGAAAAATAATAATTAAATGTATTTGAAATACATTTATTTTATGCTAAGAATACTACTGTAGCAATGTTCATGGAAGAAGGAGGCGGGAACCGGCGAACAATCAAAATAATCTTTATTTAAAATAAAGAAACTAAAATACCGCCAGCAGCCCCTCGCGGACGACTGCTGGCTTACCCAAAATAAACATAACGGCCAGCAGCCCCTCGCGGATGACTGCTGGCTAAAATAAAACACAAATACATAAAACCAAAACACAACTAAAATACAGGCCTGTTCCTCTCTCGATCCTCAACGTCGTCGCTCTTCCTTTATGCTTCCGCTCCTCCGTGAGAGATGCGAGACCGGTGTGCTTCACAGGTGTTGCTCATTAGCAATCGCACCACCGGCCTCACGCCGTTCTCTCACGTCCCTCGGCCGTCCTGTTCGCCACAGCTACAAATACATTTACATATTTATGTACTTAATATAAACATTCTGCAATTGTACTATTGATATACAACTAAGTTTGTACTTAATGCACTTTAGTAATCGGGAAATAGTGCTGAAGTTCAATGAAAATATATTTAAGTAGGCCTATATTTGATTGTGCTCAAGATTGTGCTATACTCTAAATATCTTGTATTTAAAGACTGATATTATATAGAGATCACTATTCTTACTAATAGTGATTTTAAACACATTTTAAGGCTTACTATTAAGAAATGTGCATTGTGCAATAAATAAGTGCTCCAAATAAAGAGTATTTATAATGTTTCTATCAGTAAGACTCAAGGGATATGTCAGTAAATATGTTAATGATTTGTAGTATACTTAGTATGAAATAAATGTTTTTTAAATTGTATTTTCACTAGGGTAGTTTAGTAAAGTTTGTGAGTCTTTACCCTTGAGAGACTTCATTCCAAATTCAATGCAGACACATCTGGCATGTTGTCCAAAACTTGGAAACAAACGAGAAAAGAGAGAGAGATTTCTTGAATAAATCAGAGGGGGCTTAAATGACAAAAGGAAAAACAGATTTTATTGAAACCAAGCTCTGATTGGCTAATGCCCCTACATTGTGTCATTTGAGACTTAATTGACAGAATCTGCAACTTTACCAATTGCTTCTATTGAAAGGGGTAAAAAAAAAAAAACAGTCTGTGTGATGACTGTACCATGTACTGGTTGTAAAATAACACATGCAGCTGACAAATTCTTCCCACTTTCATTAAGAATAATTCCACAAGTGAAGAATTTAATTTACCTTTGGCCGTAGATCCAATCTCAGAAGATTACAAAAAAGGAGTCATTATGCAAATCTTTTAATTTGCATGTGAACTACCCATGAACATTTTCATTTCAGGTAGAAGGGTTATATGTCGCCATTTAATCACACATTTCTGGCATTTCTATTCTCCAAATTAATGAGCATCTTGATCCTGTCTTTTTTTCCACAGTAATGTCAATTTTGTGATTGCGGGGGGAAAGTATTCTTTCATGAATCATGACCTTTACATGCTTCAGTATCAAAAACCTAATCTGATCACCAGTATCACACAAAAACTATTCACACCCTGTCAGATGCCAAATTTGTGTCGTTATCTACAAAAGGATGTATACATTGTTTTCGGCTTCATACTGTTTTTTGGCAGCAAACTGTCACTGCTGCAAGTTAAATGACTCAGGCTAAACAGCACACTTTCTTGATCGTTTACTCTACTACAACTTATTGGCTTCCCTCCCAGTAGGCTAGTTAACACAGCTGCTAGGTGACTTTTTGTGGGGACACAAGCCTTAACAAAATGTAACACCGCAAAATTGGCCTACATTTGTCAGAGCTATGACAGATCTTGGCCATTTTTTAACCCAGTAAAGATCACCTTTAGTTTATGTAGGGTAAAAAAATACTTTGGCTTGTATAAGTGTATATGGTAAACAGCTGTGTGATCATATGTCTCTCCGTGTTTATGTGTATGTGTACAAGGTCATCTTTGTGAAAAAAAGTTACAGAAATGGATGTACACAGTTGGTAAAACAAGTAAATACAATAAAAACCAAACTATACAAATCAAAATACAAAAAAAGTTGGGTTTTTTTATTGGTATTGAAGGCTCCATGAAGAACCTTTAACATCATCCTTTCCATTACAATAAAGGTACCTTGTTGTGGAAAAAAGTTATTTACATTTTTGGAAGAAAAAAAACGGTTCTTTTTAAAGGGTACTTCACTGCATAATAAATGGGCTTTAAATAAAACGTACTGCCTATACAGTAGAAAGAACGATGGATGATGGTCTCAGATTGATATGGTAAAATTGATGCCATCATTACTGTCTTTACAGTGTGTACAAATGCTAAGAACTAGGAAGCCTCTGGAGATTAAGTTCAGTTATGGTTATGGGTTTCGTTTTTCGACATGCGCTATAAGCGGTAGACCAATCACAGCAGACTGGGCCATCTGGCCAATCAGAGCAGGCTCATGGAAATGAGGGATTTAGAGAGAGTCTTCGGATGAGTCGTTTGAGAATTATTGAAAAATGTGGTGATGTGCAATGTATATTATTAGAAAATTAAAGAATTTGTTTTTTACATTTGATGTATGTTAACCAGTTGAGACCTCCAAAACAAAATTAGGAACCTTTAAAATAACGTAATAGGGGCACTTTAATAACCCTCTGTCGATCCAACTGTCTTTGTGCGGGGTACAGAAATGCAGAAGTATAATCTGTAGTTTTCACAAAAGCCCTGTCAAATTTTTTTGCATTTTGCGTCATCCAGCGGACATTTGCAAAGAAAAAAAACTACATTTGTTTGTCCAAGTAACACAGAAAACGAGTAAACATTGTTCATTTAGATATACTAACGACACTTTAACAAAACAAACAAAAACACAAAAAGTATGTATCATGGTTTCCACAAAAATGTTATGCAGCACAACTGTTCCCTTCCGTAGTCACTACGACTTACGTTGCCAATGGCAAGGAAATGCCATTGGTCTGCAGAATTTGCATAGCGTAACTCCGCCCCACCTTGTGGGTATATAAGGAAGTACGCTGGCTACACGCAGTTATGTTTCTGCTTCGGAGCCAAGAGGTCCTCTTCACTCCTGCAGCCTATTCTCTGATTATCTTCGAGAATCTTTGAGACGAGCAGCTTCCAGTCGGTGTTGGTGTGACGGCGTGTTCCACCGAGTTTCACATTCCTGCCTCTGCCTGCTGATCTGTGCAGTGGTCTGCAACAGCGTGTTTGTTTCTCCCTGGGTGCTATCCTCGCACAAAAAGAGTTTGCACGTGGCACGTCTTTTTAAAGATGTTTAGCCCGTGTATTTCTGGGTGCAGTTGTCAGATTGATTCTGCTGATGGGCATGAACGCTGCTTGGTGTGTTTGGGCTTAGATCACACCCAGGCAGCGTTCTTGGATGCATCATGTTCTCATTGCAGTAACATGAACGTCGCAATGTTGCGGTCGAGACTCAATGACTTCACTACAGCTAGAGTCCCCTCATCCACACCCCAATCTATTCTCTCCACGAGAGAGAATAACCTGGCCACCAGCCAAAGTATTCTCTCTCGTGGAGAGAATAGATTGGGGTGTGGATGAGGGGACTCTAGCGGATGAGGGGACTCTTGTTGTGAAACAACCCGACGAATCCCAAACGACGCCCAGAAAAGTGGTCTTCTGAGAAGGAGATAATACACTTTTCTTTGCGTTCAGCCTCAACCCCAACTTTCTCATATGAGCGAGAACAACATCTCGATGCTGAACCGCCATCTGCTCTGTCTGAGCTAAAATCAACCAATCGTCGATGTAATTGAGGATACGAATGCCCTGAAACCTCAGGGGCGCTAAAGCTGCATCCATGCATTTCGTGAAAGTGCGGGGAGATAAAGCTAGGCCAAATGAAAGAACCTTGTACTGGTACGCCTCGCCCCCAAAGGCGAACCTCAGGAACATCCTGTGTTGTGGATGGAAATATGGAAGAACGCGTCCTTCAGATCTATCGTGACAAACCAGTCCTCGGATCTGATTTGTGACACAATCTGCTTGATAGTGAGCATCTTGAATTTTAGCTTCCCTACCGAGCGATTCAACAGGCGCAGATCTAAAATTGGATGCAACCCCCCATCCTTCTTTGGAACGATGAAATATCGGCTGTAAAAACCTGACTCCAACCTGGGAGGAGGAACCCGTTCTATAGCCCCCTTTTGAAGGAGCGCTTTCACCTCTTGTTCCATTACCAGAGCCTGCTCGGGGCCCACCACTGTGGGCAGAACCCCTCTGAATTTTGGTGGACGACACCTGAATTGGATAGTATAACCCTATTTTACTGTGTGCAGAACCCACTGAGATATTTTTTGAAGGCTTTTCCACTCTGCCAGAAATACCAATAAGGGTACCAGTCTCTCGAGACTGGCCTCTGGTGTAACTTGAGCAGCAAACACAGCGCCCTGTAACGGCGCACCGTTAGGGAACGACTGGCTTAACTGCTCTGAGACCCTCCTCAGAGGGGGCGAGCGTCCCTCGGGAAAGCGCTCGCTGGGACCGTCATCGCATGAAGGCCGGGTTGGCAGAACGGGCCCCTGAGGGCACCGAAGAAGAGTGGCGTCAGGACTTCCTCTTTGGCGAAGCCTTCTTAGCCATAATAACTGTCCTCAGATCAGTTTTGCCAGAAGACTTCGGCTGAGAGTGCCGCGTCTGGTCCCAATGTTTGGAAGGGGGCGCGCGAGATGCGACACTCTGCTTCTGTTGCGCCCTATATGAGGAGCTGACTGACGGCCTGGACTGCTCCCGCCCAGCAGTACCAGGGACATGAATTTTAAGAGGCATAAATTTCTGAAACGCTGCCGACTGTTTCTTCTCTTCCTGAAATCTATCTATGACAGTATTTACAGAATCACCAAAAAGACCATGAGGAGAGAGCGGAGTGTCCAAAAGAAAAGCTTTGTCTTTTTCTTTCATACCAGAGAGATGTAACCATAGATGCCTCTCTGCGGCCACCAGGGCTGCCATAGTACGGCCCATTAGCTTGGCCGACTCCTTGGTGGCGCGCAGAGATAAATCTGCAGCCTGACGCAGTTCGCGAACTACGTCAGTGCTGACCTCTTTAGTGTCACTCACATCCTTTAATAAGTCAGCCTGGTATGCCTGCAAGATGGACATCGTGTGCAGGCACGCCGAGGCTTGACCGGCCGCCGAATACGCCTTACCCACTAAAGCTGACGTACTTCTAAGAGGCTTAGAGGGTAAAAGTGGTGCTTTAAAAGAAGATGTAGCTTCAGCAGAAAGATGACTAGCAAGCGCCTCTTCTGCTTTGGGCATCGCCCCATAATCATGAGATTTAGCCCCCACAATGTTTGAATAAGTGGAAGTTTGAGGGCTAAAAACACGATAAGAGACCGGCTTTTTCCACGATCTCGAAACCTCTGTGTGGAGATCAGGGAAGAAGGGCAAGCACCGGTGTGGAGGTTGAGAACGGGAAGGCAAAATTCTTTCATCTAATTTAGATTTTTCTCTAGACTCCTGCCTAACAGCTGGCCACTCGATGCTTAATTTAGAAACAGCACGAGTGAGCACCTCCATAAGCTCCTCGCTTTCGGGAGAGCGAGATGGCGAATCATCGACATCTCCCGCATCCAGACTGACAACATCCAGATCCTCAGAACTGGATAGTTGCAGTACTGGGGCGTCAGTTCGGGGGGAAGAAACCGCAGAGCGTGCTTCCGAACCCGAGACTGAGGCACTGGATCTAACAGGTAAGGGCTGAGATAGGGCAGAGCCCGTCTCAAGCCCCGCTGTTAGATCCATCTGCGATCCCCACGAATGACGTCGCCGCTCAGCCTCGGCATAAGCGGGACCCGATCCGCGGGGATCGCGAACCGAACCACTCTCCTCAAAGAGTGATCGGCGGGAGCGGAGCGTTCTAAGAGGCAAACGCTCGCAATGCTCACAATCAGCCCCCTCGAGAGCTGACTGGGCATGCTGCACTCCCAAACAAACAACAAATAAGCTGTGTGTATCCCCGCTCGTTAAATGGCGCGAGCAGGGAGGACCACACTTCTTAAATTGTTGTTCGCTCGCCATTGTCTCTCAATATAATATATATACAGGTCCTTCTCAAAAAATTAGCATATTGTGATAAAGTTCATTATTTTCCATAATGTAATGATAAAAATTAAACTTTCATATATTTTAGATTCATTGCACACCAACTGAAACATTGCAGGTCTTTTATTGTTTTAATACTGATGATTTTGGCATACAGCTCATGAAAACCCAAAATTCCTATCTCAAAAAATTAGCATATCATGAAAAGGGTCTCTAAACGAGCTATTAACCTAATCATCTGAATCAACTAATTAACTCTAAACACCTGCAAAAGATTCCTGAGGCTTTTAAAAACTTCCAGCCTGTTTTATTACTCAAAACCGCAATCATGGGTAAGACTGCCGACGTGACTGCTGTCCAGAAGGCCATCATTGACACCCTCAAGCAAGAGGGTAAGACACAGAAAGAAATTTCTGAACAAATAGGGTGTTCCCAGAGTGCTGTCTCAAGGCACCTCTGTGGGAAGGAAAAAGTGTGGCAAAAAACGCTACACAACGAGAAGAGGTGACCGGACCCTGAGGAAGATTGTGGAGAAGGACCGATTCCAGACCTTGGGGGACCTGCGGAAGCAGTGGACTGAGTCTGGAGTAGAAACATCCAGAGCCACCGTGGACAGGCGTGTGCAGGAAATGGGCTACAGGTGCCGCATTCCCCAGGTCAAGCCCCTTTTGAACCAGAAACAGCCGCAGAAGCGCCTGACCTGGGCTACAGAGAAGCAGCACTGGACTGTTGCTCAGTGGTCCAAAGTACTTTTTTCGGATGAAAGCAAATTTTGCATGTCATTCGGAAATCAAGGTGCCCGAGTCTGGAGGAAGACTGGGGAGAAGGAAATGCCAAAATGCCTGAAGTCAAGTGTCAAGTACCCACAGTCAGTGATGGTCTGGGGTGCCATGTCAGCTGCTGGTGTTGGTCCACTGTGTTTTATCAAGGGCTGGGTCAATGCAGCTAGCTATCAGGAGATTTTGGAGCACTTCATGCTTCCATCTTCTGAAAAGCTTTATGGAGATGAAGATTTCATTTTTCAGCACGACCTGGCACCTGCTCACAGTGCCAAAACCACTGGTAAATGGTTTACTGACCATGGTATTACATGCTCAATTGGCCTGCCATAGAGAATCTGTGGGATATTGTGTAGAGAAAGTTGCGAGACGCAACACCCAACACTCTGGATGAGCTTAAGGCCGCTATCGAAGCATCCTGGGCCTCCATAACACCTCAGCAGTGCCACAGGCTGATTGCCTCCATGCCACACCGCACTGAAGCAGTCATTTCTGCAAAAGGATTCCCGACCAAGTATTGAGTGCATAACTGAACATAATTATTTGAAGGTTGACTTTTTTTGTATTAAAAACACTTCTTTTATTGGTCGGATGAAATATGCTAATTTTTTGAGATAGGAATTTTGGGTTTTCATGAGCTGTATGCCAAAATCATCAGTATTAAAACAATAAAAGACCTGAAATATTTCAGTTGGTGTGCAATGAATCTAAAATATATGAAAGTTACATTTTTATCATTACATTATGGAAAATAATTAACTTTATCACAATATGCAAATTTTTTGAGAAGGACCTGTATATATATATATATATATATAGTTTTTGAAATAGTGAAACTCCTGCTTAGTGACAGACAAAAACACTTGAGACAGATCCACATATAGCTCTTTCTGAAGGCAAAGAAGCTGTCGCGCTTGTGTTTTGGGGGTGCTTTATAGTTTCCTGGTCGATGACGTCACCCGCCTATGACGTTCCGTCTCTCCATTGGACTGATTCCATACGTGCTTCATGACGCACACACGCAGAGGCGTTCCCACAGCTTGACGCAGCTCGAGTTCCCTTGAAAGGGAACTCAATGAAGTGCAATTAGAAGACTTCCTGTCATAGCTTTTTGGTACATAACAGTTGCCGTAGATGCAACACGCATTTGAAAAAGCGAGGCACTGGAGAGTACAATTCGTTTGAATGTAAAATACAATTTCACCGTTAGATGGGAGAAATTCCTACACAATGTACCTTTTAAAAAAAATAACATTTTATAATCAATACTGTATACTTAATTTCATTTAATTTCATACTCGCTGACGTAGAATACTCTCTGACATCACTCTGTCACGCCCTTGGTGCGAGCTCACCACGCCCTTGGCAGCCCCTGGTATAAAAGCATCTGGTTCCGTCAAAACTACTGTAGCGGGTCAGGAGTTGGAATTAAAAGTATTGAGAACGATCAGGATAGATATGTATTAGCGTCTAGTTAGCATAGCATTTATATAGTTATTTAGATTATTTCGTGTAGCCTAGGTAATCTCGCCTATCGCTCCGGTGTGCAACCTGCATTTTACGTGGGATTGCTTCTCCAACGCAATGGAGGTGGAAATAGGCTTCTCCACACAGCTCGCGTTGCCAAACGCTGCTGTTCCTGCATGAACTCCACCACCGCAGCGGCGTCATGATGTGAGTGAGAATATATTTTTAATCACAATTTATGTTCCTTCTTATTAGGCTAAAGTTAATCCTCTGGTGTCGACAAACGCGCTGGCGCGATTTGCTGATTATTTTTTTCACATAGCAGCAAAACATAATGAACGTAATAGTAATAATAATCCTGGAAAAAATTACCTCAAAATGACTGAATATAAGAATAATCGGATGCCGATCGCGATGCGGGAGTTAAGACCGCAGTTTGAGCTGGTGTCCACAGACAATTCACCCTCCTCCACTTCAGGTGAAGGTGGGGGAGAAAAGTTCTCGACTTCAAATGGCCGCTTTGTTGCAAACATAGAGGTTGCAAAGCTACTTGCATCACTCCAATTTAGCCAGTTTGACAGCAGCTGTCACTGCGGGTCTCAGGTGCACGCCCCCCCCCCCCCCCTTTCAGCCCCGCCCCTCGGTTCGTCGCCTCTATCTCCGCTGGGGTCTGCCCACTTTTCCAGCATTTTTCAAATATTGCCAGTGGGTGGAGTCAGGCTTTGACCAGGGGTTTAGTTACCCTTTAAGCACGCCCCCTCCCTTACACTAGTCTGGGCGTGACGTCATAACAGGGACTCCAAGCCTAGAGTTACCGTTAGTCTAACGGCAAGTAACAAAAATGGTGAACTATTGTGTTTGTGCGGGATGTACATATACTTCTAATACGGGAGAGAGGCTCCACAAGTTCCCCAAGGACAAACGGCTGATTCGTGCCTGGTTGAAGTTTGTGGCTACGAAGCGAGATGATTTTACTGGTGCTTCTGTGACAAAGTCAGCTGTCATATGCGGCGAACACTTTACTGCCAACGACTATGACCCTGGAGACATGTGCCAGTTCAGTATGGGGTTTAAACGTCGGGTTCGACTTCATTATGATATAATTTCTTCACGTCATTCCCATTCCGGCTCCTCTACCTGTCCAGTCCGGACGAAGAAACCAGTCAAGATTGGGGTTGCTCGCCGAAAGCGTGAGCTGGCTGAGCTGGCTGAGCTGGCTACGGTAAGTCTCAACAATTTTACAGTCCTTCCAGAAAAACGCGTTTTTGTGATTGTTGCGGGCAAAAATCCTTGATTATACGGCACGTTTTCTTAAAAAATGTGATGGAATATGCAGGATGTTTATGCAATTTCAAAACCAGGATGCTGCGTAAGGCACGTCAGATTTGCCGGTCGCGGGTCGAGGTGCTCCACTAAACTCCAAAACGCGTTCACCTCACGACAGCACATACTCTCCACTGCTGATTCCATTGGGTGGCATACCCCACACAAACATGTGTCAAACACAGTGATATGGACATCGATCTATTTTTTTCTTTCTGACAATGAGCATTGTTAATTAGTTGCGTTTTAGCACAGGCAATATCGCGTTCTGTCAACAGATGCCAGCAAAAGCGCCATTGTGCCTGTTCAGTGTGTGCATCTCTACAGCTCTGATTAGGACCACTAACATCATGTAAGTAAATAATGTCTTCAGTTGTTGTCCCTTCTTGCTATTCTACATGACGGCAAGATTTTGAAAAGACTCTAGCTTGTTTCCTCATGTTATCCGGGCTAGCACCAGGCTAACCTAGGCTAGCTCTAGCTACTCACCAGGAAACCTGGCCAACCCTCCACTAATTTTCCTCACACCAAGCATTAATAACTCTTTGAGGGCCATGATTTCTGACAATTTCCTCCCCTCTCTCACGCCTGACTGGTTCAAAATTGTAGGGCTGTGGTCCATCAAGAATTTGATGGTTTCCCACCTCTTCAGTCTCCCAGTCGTTCTCCATAGTCAAACCGCAAACAGAAGGAATCTAGCAGAGTACAGGTTGCTAGTCCCTGTTATGACGTCATCACCCAGTTACGGTAAAAAACATGCTACCTTTGAAGAAACCCCAATAAATGTTATTTTAACGCATTTTAAGACAGACATTTTTAAATATATATATATATTGAGCACTTTAATTAACACATTCATTGATTGTGGTGGTTAACCTGCAATTTACACTTTCAGTTTGAGGTAGGAAACAAATGCATCTCCCTCATCTTTTCAGCTCATGAATATACCGTTCCTCTGTGGCCTCCTTGCAAAACAATGGAGAGAGATTGCTCAGACAAGCAACCTTTGTTACACACCTTCCTTTACAAACTCAAGAGCTGTCGGTTATTTTGTTCCACCACACAAACTCATCGCGGGATGTCAAAAGATCTCATTTGCATTAACACAAGGACATGAGCTAAGGTGTAGCAATTAACCTTGCACAGAATGACATGGACGCGGGGGCTGTGGCATTGGTGGACTGGCCAGACCGAAAGTGCCATCATTGCCACACTTGGCCCGCAGTTGGCTGACATGATCTGGGCCACACACCTCCCATCCACAATCGGCCCAAATGTTGTCTGCCATCATGCATGCAGTGCCATCATTGCCACACATATCCCACAGTTGGCTGACATGATGCATGCCAGTGCCGGCAACACGCCAACAGTGCCATGATGAGGCCACATTTGGGCCAAGTCTGTTTGCTATGTGGCTAGTGGATGTTATCGAGTGCACTCATTCAATCCTATACTGCACTGCAATAGCGAATGTACAGAGATTTCAAAAGTATTCACATTCATTACTCAGGTAGAAGTATAGATACTAGGGTTTAAACAGACTTCTGTAGAAGCTGAAGTATCAACTCAAGCTTTTTACTCAAGTAAAAGTGTAAAAGTACTGGTTTCAAAACTACTTAAACTATAAAAGGAAAAGGGAAAAAATGCCATTAAGTACAAAAGCTTAGCCAAGCCACAGGGGCCTATAGTGCACTACCCCACCTGAAAAAAACAACAACATTTTTCTAAAGGCCATAATGACTATAATGTAATATTAAAATGTTAATGTTGAAAAATTTGTGATGCACTAGGCTACCTGTTTCAGCCGCATATATGTCCATTGAAAATGAATGCATTTTAGAACAATGCAAATACATTAAAGAACCATATATGTGTACTACATGTGTAGGTGCGATGGATCGCGTACAAACCATTAGGGTGTCGGAATGGTATACAGGTCCTGGTCAATTAATTAGAATATCATCAAAAAGTTGATTTATTTCAGTAATTCCATTCAAAAAGTGAAATTTGGATATTATATTCATTCATTACACACAGACTGATATATTTCAAATGTTTTTTCATTTAATTGTGATAATTTAAACTGACAACTAATGAAAATCCCAAATTCAGTATCTCAGAAAATTAGAATATTACTTAAGACCAATACAACAAAAAAAGGATTTATAGAAATGTTGGCCAACTGAAATTATGAACATGAAAAGTATGAGCATGTACAGCACTCAATACTTAGTTGGGGCTCCTTTTGCCTGAATTACTGCAGCAAGTAATATTTGTTGAGTATATAATATTCAAATTTTCTGAGATACTGAATTTGGGATTTTCATTAGTTGTCAGTTTTAATTATCACAATTAAATGAAATAAACATTTGAAATATATCAGTCTGTGTGTAATGAATGAATATAATATCCAAATTTCACTTTTTGAATAGAATTACGGAAATAATTCAACTTTTTGATGATATTCTAATTATATGACCAGCACATGTATATTTATACTTCTCATCCAACCACAATCAAATTCACTCTATCCAGATGGCACGATTTATCCGAATAGGGTTTTTTTATTTTTTTTAGCAATGACCGGAATGAAAACAAGCCGAAATGAAATAGGAGTAACTAGGCTATTTTTAAAATGTAAGGAGCAGAAAGTACAGATAATTGCGTAGAAGTAAAAAGTCGGTTGAAAAATAATTATTCCAGTAAAGTATAGATACCTAACATTTCTACTTAAGTAAGGTAACAATGTATTTGTACTTTGTTATTGGACACCTCTTCGAGTGTACAACTGATGTACACTCAACGGCTAGAGAATACCCATGCACTGGTGTAAGGGTAGTGTCTCACAGGAGGATGGTGCCGCAGCTGAACTATCTATCCAAACAACGGGTCCATTGTGGGTACGGCATAATATCATACAGGTATACATTTATTTTTAATTGATTATTTAATTGTTTAATTTAAGTTTTTACATGCTTGTTTTCATAACAGAGTTCAAGATAAATCTTGCGCAAAACTCAATCTCGCCTAGGACAACCAAAGGGCTAGAGCCGGCCCTGTGTGTGTGTTTGTGTGTGCGTGCGTGCGTTACACGAATGTAGCATTGATCTTGAAGTGACTTTATGAAGAAAAATATAAGCAAATATTAAATTTAGATATATCGCATTTGTCAGCTTAACACAGAGCGATGCCCACTGATGCAACCATAACCATAGCTAACCATAATGTTTGCAGTGCCCTTGGTTTCCTTGAGCATGCACATATTGTGTTAATCTATGGTTTATTGACATTGTAGAAAAGTCTTTCTGCAGTCATATAATGTATATTCAAATGTATGCTCTTGTCTTGAGCTCACCAGCAGGTTCAAAATATAATTACATGGTGTGTGACCCTGCAAACAATGCACAATCTAAAGATTTCCCATCTCAGCATAATACTGACTTAAAGCAAGGCCAGGGCCAAGGTAGTCAGCTTTAATACATGAGCTAAGCTGTATTCCCAGGCATTGGGTGTACAATATGGAGACACCTCTTTATTCAATTTGCACCCATAAATGAAAATTCTGTGAGAACTATTTGCATCAATATAGTCAAAAGAATGTGTGTGCAGAATAACTTTGTCAAATATTTACTGAGATCTTTTTATAGTTACAGTATGCGACAGGTTAAACTTTAAAGTAATGGCATGTTTTCTAAGCATTCAGCATCATAAAATGTCGTTTCTAAAATGAAATCTTGAGCCCAAATATAAAATAAACCAAGTGTAACATCTCCAGAGTTAGCCATTGATTTTCCCATAATGAAAAACACAATTAGCATTTCTTAATTATGATTCACAAGCGCTGATGTGTTTTCCTGCTTTTTCATCATTCTCCCATGACTGCAACATATGGGGCGAGTTAATCAAGCTAATGATCTAATTCAGTGACTTCATTATTTCATGTAATTCATTTTCCAGGAGGGACTCATGTTTTCTGCCGAAAAAAGACGTGAAAAAAATATAAATAAATAAACACCATACAAGTAATCAGCCATCTCTGATTCACAAAAGCACACAGGCTTAGACAGGAATTTTTGAGGAAAATAAATGGAACTCAATATAAATGGAAAGCACATGTTGCACAGACACAAGAACAGATATGTTTTATCGTCACTCTTTACTTTGCTGGCAGTAAAAATAAAAAGTAATTTACATAACTAACATGAAAGTATAGCAAAAAGCAGCAGCATTCACTAAATACACTGCGCTCAAACAAATCGATTCACTAGAATAAATCCGACATGCAATATGGGAGAAAAAGTAATTTAGGATGTATTTCGGTTTATTTGACTGTATTGGGCTTGACAACGCTACATATGAAAGAGACACATCCATTTAGAATGTACCAACTCGATAGAATAAACATGTCTATCCACCTTATTTTTTAAGTAAGAGCGGGTGCAGTCATTTGTAACTTGATTGTGTCAAGGCTTCCGGTCTCATCCACTTCTAGTTATTTCAGCTGTACAAAACCTGTCCTTTATGCTGCTTGAAACTGAAAACTTATTTTTTATTATTTTAATGTATTATCATAAACACAATGTTTTGTTGTGCAAATAATTTCACCATTTACTGCATTTTGTTATTCTTCCAGCTATTTACCTATAGCGGCTAGTTCACATAAAAAAAGCTTACTTCCACGTTGCAAAAAAGGTGGATAACGTGGAAGAGATAATCTTATAGAACAACCCGATTTACCATGAATGACTCTTTCCCACCGAACTAATTCAGGAGAGAGATACAAAAAAATGCTACAGAATGTGGTTAAAGAGGATGTCTAATGATATTTCATGCATTCTTGCATCACTTATTTACACTGTTAAAGAGGTGGATGCTGAACATGGCCTTAGTATTTCTGTGCCAAATATTTTTTAATTAATTTATTTTTTTGGTATGGCCCTGTATGACGCCATGAAGGGCACAATTCCTTATATGGGCACTTCTCCTGGAAGAGCGTGTGCACACATCAACCAGAGCGAGAGCAAGAGCAATGCCCATCAACGTGCAAGTCCGGGTTACGGTCCGGAAGCCGTCGGTAGTGCTGTCATGTTATTTTTAGACCACAAAATCAACAATGTCACCAAATAAGTGTGTTTTTGGTTGTGAGGTTAAGATAACCTTGTTCAGCTTCCCAAAGAACCCAGCGTTAAGGGAACAGTAGATGTAGTTTGTTTTTATCGTGGCAGCAACGGAGTTGTGCAGTGTATGCAAGTGTGCCACACGTGGCAAGTGTGTTTGTTTGTTCCGGCATTCTAGTGACTTGTTAAACAAGGCCCAGTTCAATGCTGGATTTGCAGATCATTTGAAACTGAAAGATGGAGCGGTCCCAGCGATAAAATATCCCGGTCTTGAGTTGGAACCGTAGGCGGTAACAAAAAATACATAAAATGTCTGTGTTTTGTTGGCAGTCGGCACGTAAGTCCATTTAATGTACACAACACGAACGTATAGCGAATCAAAAGTAATCCATGGGTAGTTTGATGACGTATTGTGTGTGTTTAAATACATTTGTTTTCCTGACACCATAAGTGTCCATTTGTAAAACCACTCAGTGCTCGTGACTTTTTAGCTCTGCCCATTGCACGCCTCCAGGACCTTGACTGTTTTAGGAAAGAAGTGGTACAGCTGTATCTGTCTTTTATAAGTCTGATAAAACTAAAGACTCTTCAGATATAGGAAGGATGCAATACTATTCTGTAGGTACTCAAGATTAACATGAGATTGGCATAAACTGTGTGTGTTAAGTCCCCTTTAAGTTAGTAGTGTCACAAATGTAGTTGGCCCCCCATCACCGCCTTGCTTGGTTTTGGAATGATTTACAGTTCCTGATAAAAGCACAGTAAACACACACTTTAGCCATCATACCTCACTTATACATGGGTGGTAATGCAAACTGCAATTTGAATAAAGCCTACAAAATGTCTTTTTGGCATACTTGAATTCTACATGCACCTGGAGAGCATCTGAACATTCAGGGGATGAGAAAGAAAAGCATTTGTCAGGGGACTTCGGTCCTGTTTAAAGTAAACATGCACTTAAAGGAAGTGAAATTAATTTAGCAAAAAGAGGTCTCTCAGAAGAGACATTAGCCACGGCAGAGGAATGATCCCCTTCATGTTCAATCTCCCACCGCGTGTCTGAGAAATGGGATTTTTCACTTCGGCATTCAATGACGTTCTATCCATCCCTGCTCTGAATATCTGAGAGAGATAAATATTCTGCTAAATTTCTTTCTTTACCTCTCTTTTTATGCTTGCTTTAGAGTTAACTGTGCAAAAAAAGGGAGAATGAGTTATGTATGCTAATACTCAAACAATGCTTTCTTGCTGAAGCAGTTGTCCAAATATGAAAATTATGATTTACTCACCCACTTGAAATCCCAAACCATTTTCTTCTTCTTCTTTTTTTCTTTGGACCACAAAAAGGAGAAAAAGGTGCAAAGAAAATAATACAGATTTGCGACCAAGAACCATCTAGTTTAATTGGCCAGAAAACTTATGGATAACGTGGCATAAACATGTGCTCTACAGGAATAAAAACACAGCAATGAGCAGTGTGAAAAAGTGCTTTGATTATATACATGGGTAAACCTAAAACTTGATTTGAAGAATGGAAAAACCTTTCAAACTTTACAGGCCAACCAAGTAAGCCACACTGGAAGAATGTGACCCAGGACTCTCCCTGCATCAGACAGTTCAGCAATAATAAAACATGCTAAATAAGCTGTTACCTCATTATAAGAGTAAACAAAGTATTCAATGGGGAGCAGATGTCTGAATCATTTCACGACCACAGCTGTTGTTATTATCACTACATTGCACTAGTCCATGTTTTTTTACAATGACTCATCATGATTCATCATCTCGGTCATCATCATCACTCTTGAATTCCTCTTCATCAGCAGCACATACTGAATCCCATTCTTTCCGTCCCCGTTTCTGTGCCGGTCTCCTGAAAGTTGCATAAATCACGAAAAGGGAATCGTACGTTGTTTTACAAACCATTTAGAAGCGGCATGAGGCAGTTTAATGTTCCATTGCTAATGTCCCTACCCAGTCATATTCAGTAATGATATAAAATTACTGCCGTCAGCCTGATGATGTTTGCTTTAGGCGCACTTAGAAGGCACTGCTTACACTGTAATTATGGGAACAGCACCTCCACCAGGAGGATGAGATGAGAGAAGTGGAGCTCCTGACCTTTCCTGTCCACTCTGGAGCCAAATTTTCTTCCCTACAACATATGTTCAAAACACTGCTGTACTACAGTACCTCAGTTTACGGTCTAACTGTAAAAGTAGAAACTCTATAAGGTACTTTGACAGTTTCTGCAGCGAGCATCTGGCAAGCTGAATCCACTATACAGTGTTATATTTGGATAGTTTTGGACATTTAGAGGGATAGTTCACCCAAAAATGAAAATATTGTCATTATTTGCTCACACTCAAGTTGCTTCAAATCTGTATGAATGTCTTTCTTCGGCTGAACACAAAAGAAGATATTTTGAAGAATGTCAGTAAGCAAACAGTTGATGGGCTCCATTGACATCAATAGTATTTTTTGTTCCATACTATAAAAGTCAATGGGGCCCATCAACTGTTTGGATACCCATATTCTTCAAAATGTCATCTTTTGTGTTCAGCAAAAGAGAGAAATTCATACAGGTTTGGAACAACGTGAGGGTGAGTAAATCATGACAGAATTTTCATTTTTTGGGTGAATTATCCCTTTGAATCATACAATATCCAACATGAATTTCATTGCAGATAGTAATTAAACCAAGTAGAATTTGATGCTATGATGCAAATGATATTTGAGTTTTTCACAGAACTATCTTCACTTACCAATGTTGCATCTACTTCATGGTCCCAAGGTGATTTTTTGTGAATTTATGAAATCAGTTCCTTTCAAGTTCACGCAGGTGTAGTTTCATCACATTAAATATGAACATGTTCCACCAACATTTGACAATTAGAAAGAGTTCAAATATTATTTTTTTATTTTCTGAATGTGTGTCCTGATTTTGAATAATACATCAAAACAAATGCCACTTGGTTTGATATTTTGTTTTAATTCATTTTAAAGTGAGGGTTAAGTGCCCAAAAACGTTCCGGGGCCAATGTGTATTACATCAATGTGCAAATGTGAGCTTTAACTCAAGGACTCCAAGACACTGTGCACTATAGAGGCCTGATTAGATCATCTTTGGTTTCTGTGACAATCAATCAATTTTTTTATATTTTGATACCTTCTGATATCATTCTGTTTTCCTGTTTTCAAACACTCCGCATCTGGTCTTCTTTCCTCTATACATTTTATTTCACCACACAGTGTTTCCAGATCAGGTGGTTTCTATATATGACAGCTTCCTGCCAACTCAAAAAATGAACTAAAAATAAAGTAGCACAATACCCCAAAGAGAGCTGCAGTGCTTTGATGTGACAATAGTCTGAAAAGTGCCCTTTAAAGTCTATCTTTCATGGCAGCTGCAGTGGAACGCTTTCATTCTGCAGCCAGAGTTTCCACATAAACTCGGATAAAACATTGACTCTGTTTCCAAAGGGCCAGCGAGTGTTTAACTCTTTTAAATCCTTCTCTTTTTTCAGTTCTCTAACATGGGATACATATCACATGACAGTGGATTGTAAAGTGACCAATGTACTCATTTGATTTGTAAAAAAAAAAAAAAAAAAACGAAAAAAGATACAGTATATCAGTGGGGACAGTTAAACGAGTACTATAAATACTATGGTCTTTTTTTCCCTTAAAAGCAATTTAAGATCTCTTCCTGAGTGATTTAGCAAGCATTTTATGGAGAAACATATTTTTATTGTTTGGTTTATTGTAGCTTGTAAAGAGGGTCCTATTTTCGTTTGAAGATTTCAAGGTTTTTATCATTTGGTAAGGAAAAGGCAATTACCCTTTAAAGGTCAAGTTGGCAATAATAGAACTTCCTCTGCATCCAATGTTTTAATGATACAACAACAACAACAAAAATCCAAAGAGGGCAAGTGTGATGGGATTGCTTTCATGTATGGTCTGACTAATTTAGCATTAAGCAGTACTGTTGAGATCTGCAGGGGTTTTTTCTTTTCTTTTTGCCATTTCTAAGAGAATCTCAAATGTCTAAACATTTATCTTATGCTGATTTTGTTCAGTTAAAACAATATTCTGGTCTAACATCTAACATTAGTCTTAGAAAATCCCTTGTTTTATGGTTACTGAGTTAAAATTAGACTGGACACTCAAAATATGCCACACAGCACGATGTAGCTTGAAAATACAACATTGGACGAAGTAGATAAATTAAATTATTAGGTAACACTTTATTTTGATGGTCCACTTTAGACATTCTACTAACTATAATTAACTTTGCAACTACATGTCAACTAACTATCATTAGAGTATTAGTAGACTGTTAGGTTAGAGTTTGTTGTTAGGGTTAGTAAGTTGACATGTTGATGCAAAGTTACTTATAGTCAGTAGAATGTCTGTTGGAGGAGGATCATAAAAAGTGTTAGTGGGTATTAAGTAGACAGTCTACTAATACTCTAGTAGTTGACATGTAGTTGCTTATAGTAAATAGAATATTTAAAGGCACACTACAACAATATTCATACTATGATTTTTGCAGTAAATATACTTTAGCCTATGCATAATATATACCTACTAAATTTGTTAAAATGTACACAAGCAGAGCAAACACTGTGAGATAATCCATCCCACAATGTAATGCGCTCAACCTCACCTTCCATTTCTAATGTGGAGAATGAACAACACCAAGCAATATACAATTATTAAAATCAGCGGATTGACTCGTTTGTTTGGACTAACAAATTCAAAGACCTTTTTACTCAAAATGAAAGTTTAAAATACAGAGCAAGAAGTAATACGCATTGGTTTTAATATCAACTAATTCTAAGACTTATAACACTGTTAACACTGATATGCAGCATAGTTCATGTAACATCAGTTTGAAATACTATTTAAAAAGTGTATGGTTACATACTGTGGCACTGCTGGTTTCCTCATGCTTTGTGAATGGGTTCAAATAAAAACTTTACAGCTGTGACGGTGTGTGAAACAGGTTTAAAGTTCCACTGATAGATGATTGCAGGTTTACATTTCACAGTAATATCGAATGTTGTGTAAGTGCATTACCATTGTTGAGGTGTATTGCATTTTTATTCCACCATGCTAATTGCTGCTACCAGCACTCACTGTGAGACATTGGCAAGGCCATCTGGAATAGAACAAAGGGTGTTTGATGTTATAGTAATAAATACTGCTGCATGTTAGGCAGTATATGCTGTGCAATACGCAATGAACAATCTTTGCAAGAATATCCAAAACGAGCACAGCCCTAATACAACAAATGACACATTCAAGGTCACAAAGACTCTGGAAGAGAAGTTATGATGGATAGCAATCTGTCCTGTTGTTTTTGAATGCAATGAAAGCACCTCTGTTTCTCTGTGAGGGTTAAGGGCCAGCCTGGCTCTGGGATGAGAAGCAGAACTCGCCACTTCAGCGCAACACCTGCTAAGAGCACAATTAGAGGCAATTAGCCGGGCATGAAAAGGCCATAGCTGGATTTCCAGGCTCAGCTCTAAAATTAATGATGCCTGGCAAAGTGTTTATGCACGTGTATGTGTGTGTTTCCGTTAAGTGTGACAATGAGTGTGGCTGGAGGCGTGCCGCTAATTTCAGGCCTTTGTGATCCTCATTCACGGCACTGAGAGATTAATGCCATCATCACACAAGAGCGAGGGATCACCATGACGGCAAGGGCCAGACAGCACAACGTCCAGCTACATCTGTTCAAATGACACATTAGCAGAATTAAGAGGCTGCTTATAGTAAGTGCAGAAATGTGAAGCTCACAGACTCCACAGATACATACATGTATCATATATGTTCAAGTCAGTCAGTCCATATTTAAATAAGTACTTCAAATTGATGAAACAAAATCATGTTTGACATCTATTCCACATTCAAGCTCTAAGGTAGTTCTGTAGTTCTGTTCTGTTGGGTTCTTTTGGCACGGACCAAAAAAGAAAGTGCAACATTTAGTCCTGGTTCGCTTGGTGTTCACATGGTCATTTTTAACAAAAAACCTAAATATACAAAACAAAACAAACAGCTTTTATGACGTATATTTTGCGACGGAACTTGTCGAACATCCTAAACAATGCTGTGTGCTGAGCTAAATGCATTATGCATCGATGTATACATGCATATGATGGTACATGATGGAGCTGAGAACTCGTGAAGAGCTTATAAAATGTGTAAAGTAGTCAGTGGTAGGAATCCCTCTATGACATACATAAATGAAGATCTGTTGCAAGGAGATGCAGTTCTGATGCCAAACTGTGACTCAACATCGCGACTATGATGAGAAAAAAACATGCTTGAGCATTCTGTCCTTTTTAGGGTCGCATCTTGTGGCATGTCCTGTTTTTGGTTCATTTACCTGTCTATGGTCTGTGTTGCGTCCATATTTAGTTGAGCCCTGTAGAAGTTTATTTGGTAGCAGACCGAGACCCATCTTTTCAGGGGTCTCTGTGCACTTGTTTGGTGCACACCAGGGTTCGAATCGTAGCGAATCGTAGCGTATCTAAATAAACCGCACTAACACAGCAATCTTGTTAACACACTCCAACAGTCTTCTGGTAGCATGCAACATACAGAACATACAGATTTGGAATGATATAATGGTGAGTAAATATCAACAGAATTTAAGTGCTTGGGAGTAAACTTTAGAAAAAAGTTGTGATTCAACATAAAATTAGAAATTGACCTTTATTTAATGCATTTAATGTAACATTTATGGCCTAATTCTGTATGATTGATATATATATATATATATATATATATATATATATATATATATATATATATATATATATATATATATATATATATATATAATGGCTGTTTTCACGATCCAATAAATTCCCAATGGATAAAATCAACTTGTCTTGCACCCTATATTATTTTCTCCTGGAATTTCCTTGAGAACACAGAAATATATAAAATTGTGGAAGTACAATGGATTACAAACTTTTTATTTTTAGTCTCTATAATTGTTTTTACTATAAATATTTTGTATTTTTGAAAAAAAAAGTTTTTTTTTCAAATAAGAATTGCACTGTTATACAGTTAAATAAAATGATACAATTCTGTTCATAATGTCAAACATACACTACTGTTAAAAATCTTTAGGGTTGAAAGAAGCCTCTTACGCTCACCATGGTTCCATTTAATTGATCAAAAATACAGTAAAAACAGTAACATTGTGGAATATTATTCCAATTAAAAATTACATTATATATATATATACATCTTAGCCTAACATTTTATGGAAGCTGTTTTCAGGATTCTTTTATGAATAGGATGTTTATTTTGTAACATTGAAAATGTCTTTACTGTATAATATAATATTTAATAATAATATAATTATTCCTTTTTTTATATACTGACCCCAAACTTTTGCATGACAGTGTACATTTGTTCACACCCAGGTATCAAGAGTTTTAAGCAAGAAAAGTACTAAGTCACTTAAATCTTATTGGATGTAAAATATAACTAAAGAGACCAAGTAATTTCGGTTAAAATAAATTAAAGAGGCACCTGGGCCCCCAAAGTCCCTCCCTGTCTATCATCATTAGTCGTCAGGGCTGATTCATGAGGCTGAAGAGGTAGCGGAGTTGTAATCAGAAGGTCCTCTACTACTCGCTGCCTGTAGAGCGGTGTGACACTGTGAGGGGGAGTCTGCTTTCAGCCCTGCAGGCCCAACACAGGACGCCCAAACCTCCACCCCTGATGAGGGGAAAGAATGTCAAAGCATTCTGATTACCAGAGCTCTTCAATCAAAGCTCTATATCCGTCTCTGAACCAGAGAAGTGATTGGAGAGCTCTGGCTTGCCAGAGATTCTCTCTGATTGTGATTGTGGAATGAAGTGAGCCTTGTGTGGCATGGCTGCAGCTGCAAATTTAAAATGTGTGGCCAAAAAGCCATTTGGGAAATTATTGCTTGTGAATTTGTGACTCGAGATATCAAAACAAGCTGCGTTTAAAAAAATTCAAACGAAATGGGTGTGATAGATTGAGAATTTGGATTGGTGTCAGGTGGTGCAGTGATCTTTGATGACCAGTCAGAAGCAGCTGAGTACTTGGTTTTACATGGATTTTATCAGCCAAAGCTAGTCTTCTCCCTTTTAATGCCAACTATCACTGTGTGGTAAGAAAAACAGAGCAAGGAATGTCTGTTACTGGTCTAAATGGTTGATAAGATGGACCACCAGCTGGTGTGACCGATGTAGACCCAGTAGATCACTTTTATTAAGCTTTTATGGTTGGTAGACCACCTCAGACCAGCACTAAACTATTTATCATGTTCTAAAAACTACTTGGCCTGTTTTTCGTCCAACAGGGAAGGCCATGAATGCTAAGCACATTGGTACAAAGCTGGTGATCACCAACCAGAAATCCATTTAGCTGCAGGTAATCGGCTTATACTTACAGTGATTCCCATGACAATGAGGTGTGTATGAGTTGAGAGAGAAAGACACTTAGTTCCCACGTTAATTGTCCCTGTGATACCAGTAAATAATGAAAAAAGCGTACAACATCCAGACCTCCCAGACTGTTGAACCTTGAGAACTGACTGCTAAACGATTGGAGTTAAATGGAAAAAAGAGCAAGGTGAACTTTTAGAAAATGAAAAAGCACTCACTCTCTTACAGACACATACAGTCAGCCCATTATATGAATTTGAATAGAACATGTAATCTCTGCTCATTTTGTGTGGAATAAATGGCGGTATAAATGAACAGCCAGGTTGTCTGCAGCATGATAAATGGATGGGTAGGAAATACTGGCTATACTTAATGGGGTGACTCAATAATATAGGCTATATTAAGGTTTTTTAGGTCATTAGAGCCCATTCTTTAAAATAATTTACGGCTTAAGGTTGCCTTTCTTGCTAGTTCTTCAAGCAAAATAAGACATGTGCACATGAAAAGAATATATTCCTGTCTGCAAAGCCGGAGAAACGGAATCAAAAAGAGACAAAAGTTCAGCTATTCATTGTGCATGGCACACGGTTCCTGAAAAGAAGGTGTTTTAAACATACATACTGTTAATGGAGTTCCATTTGGTCTTCGTCATGTCCGAAGGAGATATGCATAACACAATGATAGAAAGGATACCCAACAACTCATATAAAGGGATAATGAATTGATTAGATTTGCCATTGCTTACCTTCAGAGCTCTTTGAGAATATCGCAAACTTTCCAATAGCTTGGTGCCTTTCTCTCCCTCTTGGCAGCTGACTCATAACCATTTCTCTCTGGCCAGCTGAGCCTTTCCATTAATACTGAGGGGAATATTGCCAGAATGTGACATCTGCTTAAGGGCTCTGGAGAGGAAACATGAAATTTCAGCCTTGTTCATCAGTCACTCTCAGACTGTGACTTCAGCAATCAGAGCTCCTCAGCTCGGTTCTTCACGCCGAGAATCAGCCGTGATTATGCCCAAATGCATTAGACGATGTGAGAGTGTGTTTGAGGGACGGATTTTAATCGTATATTTGAGACGAGTTTGTTTGTGAGACTGCAAATTTGAGTAATTCCTTCAAGTATAAGAAACTTTGTACCATTTGTTTTGCTTTTTGGGTAGTTTGAATGGCAGGTGAGTAAAAGGGCATTTGTTTTTCCATCTGAAACCTATATGGGTTTGCTTAGCTGGTTTCCCATATTGTTTTAGAGTTGTTTTAGGCACCCAGGAAACCAGTTCTAGGAAACAAGGATCCACTTCTGACCACAGGCTTAACAGTTTTTTTTTTTTTTTAAATGTTCACCTTTTTATTAACAAATATGGTGGAAAGTAACAAAGAGAAGGAATAGGATCAAAAAAATTGTAGGCTGGTTTCAATCCTACATTACCTGCATGGGTTTACCACTGTACCACAGCTCCACAATCTTCGTTGAGTCTTTTTTTCCGTCTTGGAGTAGGAGGACAACAGCACACACACATAATTGTCAAGGTGAGATGACCACAATTACACAAAATGGAATGCTTCGGTGGCCACCTGCCTCTATAGCATTACCTCTCATTTCCTGGCATGCGGCACGCACCCACACAGCAGGTCAAGGCCCCAACATGTGCATCCACACTCGCCGAGGAAGGTGTACAGGGTGCAGGGTGTTTCAGAGCTCAGTAATTGATAGTGACTGGACAGATAGTGGTGAAGCGCCGGGGGGAGGATGCTGTCAGACCCGGAGACAAGAACTCTGCTGAGGAGAGCAATACTTCACTGACTCGCCCTCCCACTCTCATCTCATTCATTAGCAGCCACCTGATGGAAGGCCACTGATCGATCCACAGGGCTTCCTCAGAACCAGAGAAAAAACACACTTTAATTTCATGGATGCCACAGAGAGGAGACCTGTGGGTCAAACGGTGAGAGGAAATTGTGTAGTGTGATTCAAAACTATGAGACTACATTGAAAATCACACAGATTTGTTTTCTTATTTGAACATTTAATTTAAGGTTTTAAGATGTTGAACTATTTAAAATAAAGTTATGTCATAAAGTAAAATAAAATATGACTTGCAAGCAGGACGAGGCAGAGGGCCGTGAGAGAATGGCACGAGGCCGGTGGCGTAATTGATAATGAGCGACACCTGCGCGACACACCGGTCTCGTATCTCTCACGGCCCTCTGCCTCGTCCTGCTCTCCACAATGATCCCATTCACATTGATCATCTGATTTGCAAGCATCTTATGGTCAGGACGCAGGACATGGCCATATCACCAGAGACGGGCTTAATGTAGCTTGTCGGATATTGAAGCAACACCATATCGCTGCCAATTGTCATCATTACAGATGTGGTCGAATCGTGTGATGCCGGAGATCCATCGCAGCATTTTTGTTTCCATGACACAGAGGCGGCGTTCTACTTCTTTCGTCGCAGGCCACTCAGCGCCATAAAGAGCAACAGGACGAATGACGATACAGTAGATCTTCAACTTGAGACGGTCACTGGTCTTCCTATCGCATGTGAAGCTGGTCATCGTGCACCACTTCAGCCAGGCAGCGTTACCATGCGAAGTGACTTCATGGCTCAGTCATCCATCAGCTGCGATCATTGAGTCAAGATACTTGAATGTTTCGGTTCTTGGTAGGTCAGTACCGTCAATCCTGTTTGTACCATACTCGTTTGGGTCTGTCGTCATGTACTCCGTCTTTTTAACATTGAGGCGTTGGCCGAAAGTTGCCAACCGATTGCTCCATGCCTGGACATTCTGCTGGAGGCTGGCTTCCTCTTCAGCAGTAAGCATAACGTTGTCCGCATAGAGAAGTGTCCATGGTGCTGGCTGCTGTAGGTCTCGCGTGTGTCCATCACAATGTCCATCGCAAGAATATATAGGAAATGGTGATAATGCAGATCCTTGGTGGACACCCACAGTAATATGGGTAATATAATTTTTATTATAATAATATAAAAAACTCCTTCGTTGTTCGTTCGGTTGCCTGCACTCTGCTTTTTGGGGCAGTCATGGCCTAATGGTAACAGAGTTGGACTGGTGACCCAAAGGTTGCTGGTTCGATTCCAGTACCGGCAGGAATATGACTGAGGTGTCCTTGAGCAAGGCACCTAACCCCCAATCGCCGGGCGCCAATCAAGGCTGCCCGCTGCTCCGTGTGTGTGTATTCACGTTTGCAGTGTGTGTGTGTTCACTACTCACTACTCTGCTCCTAATGTGTGTGCACTTACTTGGATGGGTTAAATGCAGAGGTCAAATTCCAAGTATGGGTTACCATACTTGGCCATCACGTGTCACTTTCACTTTCACTTTCAATTTTGGTGCCTCGTACAGCAGCTTTATCCATCTTCATGGGTTATTAGTGCGTGCCAGATGCCATGGGGACCACGGTTGAGCGCCTTTTCGAGTCTGTGAAAGGCAGTGTGCAGGGGTTTTTGTTTCTCTCGATGCTTCTCAAACATGAGCCGGGTGGTGTGAATTGCGTCAACTGTCCCACAGCTATTCACGAATCCGGTTTGATTGACTGAGGCGAACAATTTTACTATTTCACTTATTCAGGACACGTTTAAAGATCTTCATAGTGTGTGAGAACAATCGAATTGGCCTGTAGTTGACCCATTCAGCCGGAATGCCCTTCTTCTTCCAGATTGGGATGGTTGTGCTGACCTGCCAGTCATCAGGCGACTTCTCTGAAACAACCTGTGTCCTGTAAATACCAATGTAAATATCAATATTTACATGTATGCATTTGGCAGATACTTTTATCCAAACCGACTTACATTGCATTCAAGTTACACATTTTATGAAAACATGCATTCCCTGTGAATCGAACTCATGACCTCGGCATGGCTAGCGCCATGCTCTACTGTTTGAGATACAGGAATTGCAATTTTAATATTTTAACAATTAGTTTTGGGAAAAAATAAAGGTCCATGTCAGTTCTTCGCGAATGAAAAATGGCCAGGCATGGGTCCTATCTTGGGTGGAAATGTACATTATATGGTTGTATGGGTAGTGGACGAGAGAGAAAGGCCCATGAGGGGTTTCCATCAGGGGGAAATTACACTGAGAGAACATGGGACACAGAACAGAGAGAAACAGGTCACAGTGCCTTGGGTCATAATGGAAAGCAGAACAGGCGAGAGGAGCATTAGTAACCCCAAACCAAATGGTCTGAGCAGAGCGTGCTGCCGGCGAGAGAGAAAGAGAGATAAAAAGCAAAGAGAGGGTGAAAAACAGAGGGCATTGTAGGGACAGTCTGTTTCTGCTGTAGGCTTTAACAAGTGCTGTGAAAGATCTAAGCGCCAGTGGTTTGCTGTGATGCATGGGAGGTGTTTAAACACTGATGGTTTGCTGGAAATTAGAAAGGAGAGTTGACAGGAGGAGAGCTCATTTGGTTTGTTCTGCCTGATTGTGTCCGTTTCAGCAATCACAGTGGTGTGATGCTGAAGGCAATGTACAGCGCACCTTTGTCGTCAGGGGTGATTAACGATGCTTCATCTCCAATGGAAACCTGAGCATATGGAGACATCAAGCTGATGAGTTGCTGATGAGTTGACGCACAATACAGCATGGTCAAATCCAAGTGCCTTCAAATGTAAATGAGTGTCAGTACTGTATCTGTCAGTTTATTCTGTTGTATCAAGTGTCTTAGCATGTATATGAGCCTCAGTATCAGTTATTTGGCCAACAAACTAACAAATACTAACTGACACTAAGGCCCCGTTCACACTGCAGGCAAAAGTGGCCCAAATCTGATTTTTTTGGGGTCAAGTGACCAGGTCAGACTTCTTCAGAGGTAGTGTGAACACTCAAATCTAGCCCAGATCAGATTTTTTCAAATCAGATTTAGACCACATACATATGTAGTCCTGAATCAGACCCAGATCTGATTTTTTTCAATGCGGCCGCAGTGTGAACAATCAAGGCGGATTTGATGCGACTTTTACGTCAATCTACGTCGACATTTGTCACAATTATGCGCCGGCGAAGCCCTAGACACAACAGACACAGACAGTAGCCTAACATTAAAAACTTGACTAGATATGGAGAACAGCGATGAAGCGAGTCAATGAGAGTGAGGTGTTATATCTAAGTAGTATATGGGGAGATACTTCAATTCAAGCTAGAAGGACCTACCGTAACCCCTCCGTTTTTGAAAAAATTGCACACGAAATGGAAGAACGGGGACACAGGAGAACAGCGTCTCAGTGAAACTATTCACGTCATATTCCCACCACTCCTGGCTTCGTCTACGCATCCACACAGATCTCTGTAGTGAATTTGCAACTATAAACCCACAAAAGTTTCCATTACACAAACATTATGAAATAAATGCGAATATGCTTACTTCCTCCATAACCTCCCGAACTTTAGTGCAACCGAGTGCTGCGTCTGATGTCATTGTTATTGTTCTTTTGCGCATGCCGGTTAGTTTGAAACTTCAAACAGTTCACACTGCAATCAGATATAGGTCACATTTTAAAAGGTAATGTGAACAGCCAATCAAAAAATCGGATCTGAGCAAAAAATCAAAATTGAGCATTAGGACTTGCGGTGTGAACGGGGCCTAATTAACTGCACTGTTAAAAGTCATCAGTTGACTTAACTTTAAAAAAGTGAGGAAACCCATTACCTTAAAAATATTATGTAAATAAACTTCATGAAGTAATTAATAAACTTAAGATGAATAGTAAAAATGATGTGAACTTGACAATTCCACATAGCTTATTCTTTGCAATTACACATGAAGTTTATTTACTTAATTTTAGGGCAACAGGTTTAACTCACTTTGTAAAGTTAAGTCAACTCAAGTCAATTTAAGTCATTTTTACAGTGCCTTATATGGAAGCTCAACTTTTAACTATACTACAACTAGAACTAACTATCTGTCTAACTAGCTAATTCACTAACAGAAATTAATTTAGGCTACTTGGCACAAATTATTAGCTGTCTAACTAACTTATGCTGGAATTAATTTACATTATAAGACACTTGGCACAATTATACTTAACTATCTTATACTGATGCTCATTTACATCCTAAAATACTTGGCACAATTAAATACCCAACTGTCTAACTAATTAATCAACTAACTTACAGTATAATTGAATTAATTTAAATTTTATGACACATGACATTAACTAACTTACTAATGCTCATTTACATTTATTTGGCACAAATAAACTGAGTTATACTGAAATTGATTAATATTCTAAGACAATTAGTATAATTATCTAATTATCCAAATGATACAAACACTCATTTCCATTCAAAGACAATTGGCACAACAAACTAATTTTTTAACTAACTTTAATCAAATGAATTTATTCACTTGCATTCAAATGCATTTACAAACATTTGCCACTATTATCTAATTATACAGACACTCGTTTACATTGTCAAACACTTCACACAACTATATAACTAATTGTATAACTAATGCTCTAACTCACAAACTAAGTAGTCATATTCTTGGATTCTCATCCTGCACATTCCAAAAGTACATTATTGTCTGATACATTCGGTGCAGTTTACTGCTGGCTAAGTCCCCTCACAAAAAAAGTGCTTGGCTGGGCTTTGTACTAATCTGTGAATTCAGTCAACACAAATCTGCACAAAACTTTATCTGCCTCACTATTTCACTTTGCACCTCTCCTGCACATTCCAAAAGTATACGTCTGATACATGGAAACATGCACTGCAGTTTACTGCTAGCTGAGCCCCCCCCCCCCCCCCTCCCTGCCCCCTCCCCCCTCACCCCCCCCCTCCCTCCCTCAAGAAAAGAGCCCAAGTTCTTTGCTAGGCTTTGTACTAATCTCTGAATCAGTCAACACAGATCTGCACCAAACTTTATCTGCCTCACTATTTCCCTTTGCACCTCTCCATCTGTCTTTCCAGCCTCATTCTGTCACGTGAAGTGACCCATTCCTCCTCTAGTCCATTCAATCACGCTGAGCCCACACAACAATAACTGCAATATTGGATTTTCACAAGCTCTATTCCTCAGGACAGAAGTTTCAGCATGAGAATAACACAAACCAGACCAGGTGGGAGGGCAACTGGCCACACACTAGCAAAAGTTATTGACTTGGGGAGAAGACTTCAGGCGACAGTGACATTCACAGAAAAATATGAACCACAGGACCTGAACAGACAGAATGAAAGAGTGATAGATGTATTTAGAATTCCATCAATGTCACTGATGTGATTTCTAGATAACAGCTTCACTGATTAGCATCACAACATTTATGTGCTGGAGATCCGGATGTTGCGCCATTGTCATTGTGCCATTCAATGAAAGGGAACAAAAGAATAATACATCTTGTGGCATTACCTTGGAAATAGGATAGAATCTACAATCTTGCACAATCTGCACTCTCAGCAACATCACTGATAAGATGAAGCACGTCAAGGTGAATGCATTAACAGGAAGGTGTTCGTTTTTTATGTGCATGCATGCATGGGAGATTATCCACTTCAGATACTGATTTTGTTGTGAGCTACTTCAAAACATTGTTGCCAGTATCTAGGCAACAAGACACACGTAAACATTTTCCGTCATCCAACAAGCTATCGTTTCTGACACCAAGACTTATGATAGTCATAACTTACACTTTGTGAACAAAGCACCACAATTTAAATAATAGATTTTGTTTATGGAGGAAAAAACGCCTGCTGAGAAACAAACGCAATAGTGAGTTGTAGAGCACAGAAAACAAGAAATGGGAAAAATGGGAGATTTCTGTCAAGGCTTCGACTGATCCAGGGGCATTATAGACCCAGTGAAAATAAGATTTTGTGAAGTTTAAAAAAAGAAGAAGAACAATTTTCTTCAAGAAAAAAATTGTTGTGAAGTTGGATAGTGAAGATGTCTTCTCTTTAGCTTCTTTAGCTAACTGGAAGAGCAAGAGAAGCAAATTCACTAACAACCTGCAATCCCTTTTCCAATCCAGTTTGCAGTCATGCCTATTTTCATGCAAACTGGCCTCACTGTAGATTGTGATCTGTTCACAAAACTATTATGGAAAGCAAAATAAAATAGTGAGTTATAAAAGCAAAATAAAATATATATATTAGATCATACATGGCATAATTTAAACAACTGAAAATCTATTTTAATATTTAAAAATAAAATCTCATTTATTCTTGTGATGTTATTTATTAATGAAAAGAAATCAAAAAAGAACAGCTTCAGACATAAATGTAATGTCTTTATAACTGTCTTTACTGTCACTTTTGATCAATTTAATGTGTCCTTGCTGAATAAAAGTTTTAATTTATTTAAAACACTCCCATTTGTAAAACACAAGGCTCATCATAATGGATAATTGCTGACACAAAATAGTAACTTCAAATTCACGTTTCGCTGCCTGGATTCCAGTTGTTTCTGTGAATTGTGATCCATTTGCTTCTCTTTTCTGTAGCTTTCAGAAGTCTGGAAAAAGACTTCACTTATTTGCAGTGGCGTGCACTGACCTCCTCAGTGGCAGGGGCGGAAGGACCGAAAAAGGGCAACAAAAAAAAGAAAAAAGAAAAAAAGAGAAGAGTTCCTTTTTTTATCCTTTATTTCAATTAGAATGCATAACACATCAAACAACATAGGGAAATTATTATAATATTACTAAACATTATTTACTTTACCAAACAAAACTGTGAGAATCAAGAAGGTAATTATGAGGAATTCATGTTTAGTTTTGTTGATGTTGTAAATTTTATGTATGTATTATATGCGTGTTAGCTATCATGAAATCAGTAACACTTTACAATAAGGTTTCATTAGTTAAATTTGTTAACATGAACTAATAATGAACTGCACTTCAACAGCATTTATTAATCTTAGTTAATATTAATTTCAGCATTTACTAAAACATTATTAAAATCAAATTTTTTATTTGTTAACATTAGTTAATGCACTGACTGTGAAATAACAAACAAACAATTAAAAGGTGTATTATTATTAATTAATATTAACAAATACAGTAACAAATGTGTTGCTCATGGTTAGTTCATGTTAGTTAATACATGAATAATAAACAAATTAACCTTATTGTAAAGTGTTACTATGAAATCAAATATATAAATTCCTTACGATTTAGAGTTGGACATGGACTTAAGATTTCATTTCATTTCCCTAAGCTAATGACACTTGCCTTGGATAAAAACGAATGACATTGTCAGACTCAGAATGCGGCTGGAATCGAGTTATACTTTTATTTTAGTTAAGCATAACTCGCATGCTGCCACAACTTTTACAGTAGCAATGTAACATGGTAGGATAAATGTAACTTTTTCATATTCGCTTAACGTTACCTGCTGCTCCTGTAGTTTGAAGGCGCCGCGAACTGTTCCGTACAGCGCTGCAAAGGAAACTCGGCCACTTCTCCGCCAAATGCTTCCGCCAAAAAAAAAAAGTATTTTTATGGTATTATTATTGTAAGTAGCAATAGTGTATAAGTGTATTGTTGTCTATTATACTATTTATAATAATGATAATTATTATTATGTACAATTATCAGAGAGGGCCCCCACCCCCTCCACCCCTCGCAAAATGAATCATGAATTACTTTCATGAATTCAAAATTGAATGATCCTAAGATGGTTTCAGTGTCAACAGATTCATACAAAAATCTATGTATGCTAAATGGTAAATGGTAAATGGACTGCATTTATATAGCGCTTTCACAGACCGAATGGCCACCAAAGCGCTTTACATAGTTGCCTCACATTCACCCATTCATACACACATTCATACACCGACGGCGGTGTCAGCCATGCAAGGCGCCACCCAGCTCGTCGGGAGCAGTTGGGGTTAGGTGTCTTGCTCATGGACACCTCGACACTTGGTCAGGTGGAACCGGGGATTGAACCACCAACCTTTCAGTTTGTAGATAACCTACATGAACCACTGAGCCACTGCCGCCACAAAACATGTATTAGCGTCACATCAGAGGGGATACCTATTTGAATACCTACAATTACTAATAAGATCTCAATATATATCGAAGCGATTGAAATGTATGTGCAAAAACAGCCTAGTTTCCACTGCAAGGTGAGTTATCTGAGGGTGTATGTGCATTTACGCGTGGTCGCTATCACCGAGGCCCTGTGGAGAGGACAGCAGTCGGGTTATGCTATTCCCCTCTGATGTGACGAAAAGGTCAGTACGCCCTTCCTTTGAAGCCAAGACCACACACACTCTCAGTAGGGTACAGTTCTGTCCACACATCCTCTATCCTATCTGATACCTTCAAAGACACGCACGTCCTGCCCTTTAATGCCCTACATGGGCCGTGAAAGGAGTTCTGCTTTGGACAGACAGGTACATGATAAGAACAAATAAAAACCAGCATGAGACTGCAGACTGGCATGCTCGCTCGCAGGAGAACATTTGTAGTATGGCCGTTTTGTCAAATCGTTGTTAATGCGCACACGAGGGGGAGTAATGAATCCATTTATTTAGCTTTGAAAGCTAAATGAAGAACTAAAGGATAGGATAGTTCACCTAAAAATGAAAATACGAATCATATACTCACCCTCAAGATTACTTAAATCCCATATGATTTAGCGTCTGTGGATCACAAAAGGAATGATTTATTATTTTATAGTGTTATGTATTTTATCTTAGGGTCACCATCCTCTTTTTGGTATCCTATTATATAATACAACAAAACAAGAATATGGGCTGTCAAGTTTCTCAAAGGACAAAAGAAGTGTCCATGTGACTTGTGCACCGATATATTAATTAATCTCAAACAAATTTTTGAGGGGAAAAAATAAAGAAAATCTGTTAAACAAAAATACATTAAAGAGATGTTTATCCATGGGACAGTTTATTCATTATTTACTCTCCTTCATGTCATTACAAACCTGTATGCATTTCTTTCTTCTGCGGAACGCACGCGCACACAAGCACGCACACACGCGCAAGTGCACACACACACACACACACACACACACACACACACACACACACACACACACACACACACACACACACACACACACACACACACACACACACACACACACACACACACACACACACACACACACACACACACACACACACACACACACACACACACACACACACACACACACACACACTTTGAAGAATGTTGGTAACCATACTAGTTTTGGTTCCCATTGACTATTGTTGTTTTTTTAGTTGTTGTTTTTTTTCAGTGGGAACCAAAACTGTTCGTTTATCAAAGTTCTTCAAAATATCTTCTTTTAAGTTCCACAGAAGAAAGTAAAAAAGGTTTGAAATGTCATGAGGGTGAGAAAATAATGACAGAATTTTCATTTTGGGTGAACTATCCCTTTAAGTTTAACTTCAACCAATGCTAAATATACTGTATCTAATGTTCAGCTAAATGTCTAATTGTGTCACGGCTAAATGTCACATTAAAAGGCATTAAATTAAATTAAACTGTATATGACTACAACCCATACACCATAATGATTATTTTAATGACTTTGGAATTACCGTATACCAACACTGTAAAAAGTGATCAGTTGACTTAACTTAAAAAGGTGAGGAAACCGGTTGCCTTAAAATGAAGTAATAAACTTGACAATTCCACATAACTTTTTTTCAATTATGCATGAAGTTTATTTACTTGATAATTTTAAGGCAAAGGGTTTCCTCACTTTTTTTAAATGAAGTCAACTGATCACTTTTTACGGTGCATACATAGATGTATATGGTAAACTGATCGTAAAATGCATCACTCACTGCTTCATCTCTCTTTTCTCCAAGGTGGTCTTGGCCTGAAAAAGTTTGAAGATCCCTGTTCTGTATGAGGAACAAACAGATATGCAAGTAGATTATGACAGACCTTTCTTTTTGGGGTGAACTATACATTAAAATTCTAGCCATCAAGGCTACTTCTCACATAATGTTCTTATCGGTGAAAAGCATTATTCTTTAAAGACATTCTAAGAACTTCAATTACCTCAATCCACAATTGAGTGTCCAAATGAGTAAAAACTGAATGGCATTTGAATGTGAATCATCTGGTTTCCCATGTGATTTTATTTTACCTTTGTGTAATGGCATAATCCACACCAGCCTCTCTATAAAAGAGAAATCCTCATAAAGAGAACCTGAGCTGTATATAAAAGCCCACCCTTATCTTACTTTAGCAAACACACGGCATAAATAATTGTCAGGCACAGAGAACACATCTCGCTAATGATGGAGAGTAAATATAAACAAAAGCAACTGCACCCAGGTCTTTTCCATAATATTGTATTATATTATATACATGGTTCATTTGTTGTGCTGAGTAGTGTTATAATTGCTAAAAATATTTTTGAGTGAGGAATGACAGCTTTCAAAAGCATTCTCTTGCTCATCAGATTAACAGATTCCTCTTACAGTAAGTAATCTTAAAATGCGTTTTACAGCAATACAGTGGATGCCTGCCAAGTATGAGAGTTACATTTTGAAAGTCGCTCGATGTCACACTGGTCTTATTGAGCATGCCAAACAAAAGCTTTTCTCTGGTTCACTTAACTTTTGACAAGCACATAAATGGCAGAGCAAACACATTAGATGCGAACATAAGCAATAACTCAGACTTTCTCTATAGATCTGAAGAAAAATCAATATGCAAACAAAATGATGCAGAGTTACTACAGTGATGAAAGAAACTTTAATGAGAAACCTTTCTAAGACTAGAACTTTTGTAGCTTCTGCAATCTCCAAATCCAAATATCTCACATTTTAGAGTAATCTAAGTTAAATTTAGGAGGCGATTGGGGAAGATTCAAGGAGCAGTTTAAGAAAATACAATGTTACAGCTGTTCTATTTCTCCTGATTAAGAAGAAGTTCTGATCGCTTACCCGGCTCGGCTTTGATCTGTCTCAGCGAGTCATTGCCCTCCTCCAGGAATCTTTTATCTCCCTCACCGGGCCCCTGATGCACAGATCAATTGTTGTTTTTTCTTCAAAGTCAAAGTGAGTTAGAGCTAATTCAATGGAGAACAGGAGTAAGAAGGCCTCTTGCGCTCCTCTTGGGATGTTCACTCCACCTTGCTGCATACTGCAATCACGTCTCCGGAATAGCAATGCAAGAATTCTGTAACCTTCATCATAGTGGAAAAATATCAGATATATACATTCAGACACAAAATTTGATGGGTTTGTATTTTATCAGGTATCAGAGTGCTGACAACGACAGGAGGCCGCTGACAAAGTAGGCTCTCTCTCACCTGTGAAGATTTTAAAGACATTCACCTTGAAAAGAAAAAATCAGTCATCATTTAAAGCGGCATTCGGCAACTCTAGCCATTTCTTTGCTGATTTTCACTTTTGTTATCGCATGTTTTCTCAGCGAGCTCCCCCTACAGCTGTGAGGCGTATATTTCACAACAATGTCGTAAGAAAACTCAGTTGCGGCACCCTCCTCCGCCTTTCTACCGCTGCTCATGTGCATTTGTTATTACCGGAGCCGGCCAACTTGATCATGTGGAGCCATGTCTACCGAGGTGGGTAATACATCATATACATTGAGGGCGGCGTGTGTGTTTATGTTGAATTGCCGTAAAGCTGTTTGTGTTTCTCGCTCGTTCTCGCTTCTCACGAGACTTATATTTCCAACTTACCGGGACGTTAATCCTCATGTTGCAAGGTTGGTTTTCCGCCTGGGGATGCTGGGGGGAGCGGGGAAAGTCACCATTCTCCCCAGAACAGGTTATTAAACCATCCACATGATTTCTAAACGGTTTTATTAAGTTGAAATAGTTGCCGAATGCCCCTTTAATGCCCCCATGTTGTTCCCAAACCTTGACTTTTTCTCTCTCATAGAACACAAAATGAGATGTTTAATGTTAAGACTATCTTGCATCAATCAATACGCTCACCGCACAGATAATTTATTATACATTGCTGTAAATGCCCATTTTTGAGTGGAAGCAAAAACATTGTGCATGTATCTTTAAATGCAAATGAGCTGCTGCTCCCCACCCCGATTTCCAGAAGAGGGCAGAGCCTTTACAGCTCGTGCCTCGGATAATCTGTCAAAAACGAAAACATCTGTTTGGTTTTGATTATCATCTCTATCATGGTCACGCTCATGTGACATTGCAGTTCATCCTCATCATGGTAGTTTATTATCTGCATGTGTTTTAAAGCCATGTCAGTCTTACTTCTGATGTATGGTTTTCTGAGAACACAGAAGGCTGGATGTCAGACGGCACATCCCGTGAGTATTAAACTAAGTTCTCTTTCACAATATATTGCGCTTAAACTATCAAATACACACAAGGTTATGTCAAAAACGCAAAAGTTTACATAAACATAGTTGGTTATGTCTGTGAATATAAACAGAATGTAAAGAAAATGCATGTGTATATTAGAATTAAAGTGAAAGCAGCGTAATATACCTTACCTTCTGCTATACATGCTGTTAATATAAATCAAACAACAAAAGGAAAACTTTTAACTCACTTAAAAATAACTCACTGCTCTTGACTGAATAAATTTCAGTTTTTTTAATACGAAAACATTTCTTACTTGAATGCTGCAGTTAAATGCTCTAAGCACTTTTCCATGTCAGATAAATATGAACGTTGACATGGGTTTTATACGAACACAGTAAGATCAAATCTGTGCGTACGCATGTTTTATTAATAAGGGCCCTGGTTTGAAGTCCATCAAGAATATGCACATATTAAGACAAAATATATCCACAATACAGAGCATAAGACAACTTTTTTCTGGTCAACATTTACTATATGAAAAAGAGCAGCGTGAACATCCTGCTTAACATCTTCAAAAGCAGAAAGGAAAGCATATGGGTTTGAATAGCATGGGGGTGAGGAAATGATGACAGAATCTCTCATTTGTAGGTGAACTATCCATTGTAGATTATTTAATTAGAAATGAAGGAAAAACGATGAGCTGATTCATATCCTGAAAACTGAAACGGAATTAGGATGTATGCCAAAACGAGAGCTAACAAATCTGATAACTAAGACTGCGGCATAGATATCTCTGAGAGCGAAGCTATTTTTCAAACCGCTTCAATCCACTGAGTGGAAGGAGAAAGAAATCTGTGCTTGTCACTGCCAAGTTGATTTCTTATAAACAGGCTACCCAGAGTATTTTTTCAATGAGGCAGACTACTTTACTACACTAATACTATTATAATAGATTCCTTCATGACAGACAGAATGTGAGTGCAATCTGCAACTAATATAGTATCATTAGCCATTCAGAATGTCAATTATATTGTTCAGAGACAAACAGCCATTGACTCGTATATAACCGCCTCATAGAATTCAAACTGGTCTGGTAACAAGCACATTTTGAAAGGCAACACATCACTCTACAGCCACTTTCTGAGACTCTCGGTTATCCAGGAGGCCTTTAAATATAAGACTGAAAAAAAAAGTTTAATAAAGGATAAACACAACCTTATCTGCATGTTCAAAGTGATTTTTTTTTCATGTGGCGGATCTTTGGTCCCTCAAATGAGGATACATGCAAAGCACTACTGTGATCCATGAGTTCTGTTCTGAACTAATGAGCATAAATGACCCTTCACACACAGCAAGAGAGTGAAGTGTTCAGCCGAGGTCACGTGTGTTATTATTTTATGTAAAGTACATGGAAACAGGAGGCTATAAAAATGCTAAAGTGATGCTGCAACCAGAATGAAGGATTCCAGGGATATATCGAAGTGATGAAACACAAGCACTGACATGAATGTGCATATAAACCCTCAAAGGTATCAGGTGGATATATATTTTTCAGAATTTCCTTATTTTGTTTCAGTCTAGATAAAAAAAAAAGTAACTGCTTTTAGAGTATGTTTTTACTGTATTTAATGTCATTATGGTTACATTTTGTATAAATTGCAGGGAATTATAGATTCAGTGGCATATTACGTATGTCAACATGGATTTCTTGCTAAAGCAAGATTCCTTCTCAGTGGTGCATAAGAGATCTTTCGGTGCCCTGATTTTAGAATTTGTCATAGCTTTCAGAGAATATAAAGAATAAAATAAAGATATGCTAATTGATTAGTAAAATAAATTACAATTTTGTGTGATTGCAACTGAACCTGTCAATCTAAACCAAATCAGACTGTTTTACTAATTCAATAAAAAAGAACCAATTCAAAGGAGTGATTCATTCACATTTGTACTACAGTTCTCATTCTAAACAGTGACAGAAAATACCAGACACATGACTTGTAAATAATTACTTTTTCAATGAAATAGCTTTGCTATTTACAATTACTTCACTAGTTGTAACAAGACAATTGTTTAAAACAGATTGACAGTTCTGATAAATGGGTAAACATGCTTAAGTAAAAGCTGACTATTCAAACTTAAAGGGATAGTTCACCCTAAAATTTAAATTCATGACATCACAGAAGAAGATATTTTTATTATTTTTTTATTATTTCAAGTGTTTCAATGTTGACATCTTTTGCTTCACTTTACTGAAAAATGTTTGCAATACCTTTTTGATGTATTCAAATCCCATTTTACCTGCTTCCCTCATTGCTTATAACCGAATGACGAATAATGTTTTCATTAAAAACGTCTGAAATTTGGCTCAAAATATGACTTACGATTTTCCTCTCAAAACCTGGAGACTTTAATTAGACTTTCTCATAAAGGCAAGAAGTCTGAAAGCACAGCTGTTTAAAGAACATAATTTTACTTATGAGACAGCTACGCGCTTGTTTTATGAGACCATTGCATAACTTGCATCTTCATTGTGTGAATTTGCCAGTTTTTGACCATGTATTGTAGCTCCAGTAGTTGTTGGAAGCAGTCATTACAATGCATCACATATCTTGTTTTCCTATAATGTAATTGGACTGACCTTAAAATGACAACTGTATAATTATATAATAACATAATAATGTCACTCTGAAAGCAGAAAAAAGTGCCATTTCACTCAAAGCAGAAGAGGGAACTTGATTATGTTTGCTTTTCCTCTACAGCAGGCCAAAGGTAACTAATTTAATGAATTATCTAGTGCTGGGAATTAAAATACTGCCTTACAAGGTCATTTCATTATGATCAACCAAATTTCTTGTAGCAAGGTGTACTATTCTGAACCATTGAATCAATCAAAACCAAACAAACCGCACAAATAAGTCATTCACATCAGTACAATGTTAATTATTATGAAATTTACCAGTCTTCATTTTGCAAGTCATTAGCAATAGTGTTCTTTACAATAAGTGACTTTTAAGCATGTTACAGCACACTTAGTGTGCAGATTCATGGTAATCAAGCATTCATTGAGGATGCAAAGTGTTTGTGATTTGGCCCTTTACAAGCACTTTATTTGTGTTGGAGAAGGCGCAGGAGAAGAGCCCTGTATTTCTCTCAGCCTGGGATAAAACAGAGAAATCCTGGCTCACATCATTTAGATTAGTCTGTCCCATTCTACGGCCCCCGAATCAAATATAACAGCCTGACCATTCACTGCTCTGACAGCCAAGGTCAAGAGATGAGCCGCTGAAGTTGATGTAGTTTCTCTCAGAGAGAAAAACTGAAAGTGAGCGAGGCGAATTTGATATGTTTAAAATGAATCCACTTTATTACGTCAAACAATATACCTTTTCTATTAACAGAACTTGTACATACATATTTTAGTGAAATTGAAGAATGTCTTCCTGTTTTTCAGATTCAAATTGCATATAATATGAAAAGTATTAGGAAGGAAATATGCGCTCAGCAAATCTGCCTCGCCTTTCTAACAAGTGTTAGCCGCATGACTAGAATCTATAATAGGCCTCATTTGTGTGATAAATCCTTGCTGGATCGCTGGCATTCGATCATTATTCATTTGTCCATAGAATATTGCAGAAATGTAAGACGGCATAGCAAGCTCAAGCAAGAAGCAGGTAACTCATGAATATCATGCAATCAATAGGATTCCTACAATATCCCAGCATCCATACATAGTGCATACAGTAAAGCTTTGTCTACAATCCCCCTAGAGCAAACGAAATATAGCTTACAGTACACAGAGAATGCTTTCTGATGAGAGAAGCAAAGGAGATGTGGAGGTCAACACACCAAGCTCTCACATACCAATCTGAAGCTGAGGTACCATAACCTTGAAAGGGAATAAGAGGCGGGGGAATACGAGGGATTGGTTCATCTTGAGGTAATTTCCGACATCTGCATCTGTCACTGAGCCTGGACTCTTGTCCGGCTTTTGTCACCTAATCATTCAAGCTAACGTTCAGACTGTCATTTACGTGCCGAATGTGATCTCACATGGCCCCATTCAGTCATTTCTTCTCTAATTCTCAGATCTGAAGGTAGAGACAGGGGCAATCATTCGCATTTCCAGCTCACCTAAATGGAAATATAAAATGAGGAAAATTAACAGCCGGCTCTGAGTAGCAGCGCTGTAAATTTATCCGTGAACTCCCGAACACTAATATGGACCTTGGCTCTGAGTCTGGTGTACAAATCCAAAAATGACCTCAGAGAATTACCTTCACCATTTAGGGACTTCTTTAACAAATGATTTCTCTGAAATAATGCACACTTAATCATTTTAAAGGACTCGCCGTTTCTTCATAGCTATTGTTACGAAGTTGCAATATAAAATTCGAATGACCGGATGTGATGTTTAGTGTTCACTAGAAGTGTTGAACACTAAAAGTGTTGACTAGCTGAAAGCGGATGGTGTTCACTAGCTAAAAGCGTTAACTAGTTGAAAGCGGATGGTGTTCACTAGCTAAAAGCGGATGGTGTTCACTAGGATGATGAATAGATGGATGGATGGATTTATTTTATGTGAAAGGCAACTAATTCTTAACGTTATTCTTAACTCTTTAAATAAAAGCTCCTCCAACACTGGTGATCTCAGTCAATAATTTTTTTTTTTTAAATAATGAAAAGTGTTAATTAACATTATACATTTAACTAGCATAAAAAGTTAAATAAGGGACAGTCTACTTAGCAGTGTTGTGCTTTAAAAGTTTTGCAGTCAAACTTTTGCAATTTAATCTATTTAAATTTGTAGCAATTATTGGGTATAACTAAAAGATCCTTACCCTCATCCCTTTAAATTCAAAGATATATTTGTCCTCAAGCCCATGTAATACATGTTATTTCAGCAATTAAATGAATTTTCAAAACACAATGCCTAAATGAATTCACCCATCAAGTATGTAAACTGTAGATGCCAGATGCTCATTTGGGAGTTAACCAACTGTCTTTTCATTTAGCGTTTTTACAGAGACACACAGTCTAATATAGACTAATTAACACATACTGACAGTAAAACCATGGAGAAGGTATCTGGTCTGTTCCGAACAGAAAACAAAACTATTTAAGCAATGTAAACAAGCGCTCTCAGGTCAATGCTGCCCATCTGGTTTTGAATAGGCTATAGACTGAAGGACACGTTTTGCATGTAAAACATGTGTCGAATTATTTTTGTAGGCGGGCTGCACCATGCAGAAAGAATGGAAACTGAGGGACAGCATTGATTGCACAGTTCCTGTGAGACATAGATAACGATGGCTGAATTTCCTGAGTAAAACAGTACAGGCACATGGCACAATGAAGAAGAGGACACTGACTGCAAATGAAAAAAATAATAATAATACTTATATCAATACATCATATGGTTGGCAGATAGACACAAATGTAAAGTTGGCCCAAATTATTTACTGATAAATTAAACCCATTTACAGACTCATTTATTTGTTGTTTATTTAGAACAACTGAACAGTAATTAACTTATCCGCTTATTTCACGCAGCCGTTATTTTGAAATCGAAAGCGAGGCTGCGGTGGGAAGAAAACCGGAAGTGTCGTCTTTAATCTTAGGAGAGTCGCGAATGCGATGGCGTATTGTTGTGTTTAATGTAGAAATTAGTTATTCTAAAAATGTACATACATTTCTTTCATACTTTATACTATATACAGTGAAATTCATTTATATATTTTTTTTCTTTCAGAAAGTAAAAAAATAAGCTGGAACGAACTATATCTACATATCGTATATTGGATATTAACCAATCGTATAAATCGCGGCAGCAGCTTCAGGTTGGTAGTCCAAGGCATTGTTGTTTACTTTACTTCCGGGGTTCTTCCCACTGGAGCCTCGCTTTCGATTTCAAAATAACGGCTGCATGAAATAAGCGGATAGCCTCTGAAACAGATCACCTTGGTGTGTATCATCATATTTTCCCCCAAAAAAGTGCCAAACCTTTACACTATGACTCTTTTCCTAATCACCTGAAACACCAAGAGTGTTGTTTGTTTGTGTATATTGCTCATTTTATAGTTTTAGATGTCTTTTTCATAGCTGGTTAAAACCACATTTTGAATAAACATGGAAAAAGTTCTGGCTGCACAAGACTACATGCCCAGAAACATGCACTCATTCATTCAGAGTTAGCACAAAACATTTGGAAAATTCGGAAACCGAAGCAAACCGGAACTTCGTGGCACCCTTAAGGATTTACAGTTTTCTTGTGTTATTTGTTTTGAAAGCAAATATGAATTAAACTCTTGACTTCTCCAGCAAATAAAGCCTAATCTCCATACCTCACAGCAGGGTTGTTTGGTGCTCCCAGTTGGTTTGTCCCTGGTTGAACAACTGCTCGGCTCATCTGCATAGTCATCCTGAAGGGAACCTCATTCGCTTTTCGCAAAAACCAGACCCGTCAAACTTCTCCCAACCTTCCAAATGAGATCCATCCATTTATGAAACATTCATTAATGTAATTCCAACTAATGAATCTGAGTCAACAATGAATTATGTATTGTTTTGTAATTATTTACTGTTTCCCTAATTACAGAATCACACATTGAGACAAAGCGTTAGATTACAAGTGTGTTTTTCTCTTGCTGTTTATGAAGACCCCCCCCCCCAACCCCCCCACCCTACCCTCCAATAAAAACAAAACAAAAAACAATGAATATCAGATCCTTCGCACCCGAATCACAACCTCAATGAGCTCTTTCATTAGAGCTGTAATTTGATGCAATCACACAACCAATAACTGACCTGAAACTTTTCTTAGAAGAGGCAAGAATATTAAGGAAAATATTCTATTTGTTCTCGTTGTATTGGAGAAACAACTGAGATATTGCAAATATCTCATTTGTAATTTCTTTCCTGTGGGAAATGGAAACCAAACAGAATTCTGTCCTTTATAGTATTTTTTAATTTTTTTTATATTTTCCAAACAGTGAAGGGAACGTTTATTCAGGAACGAAGTTCACTTAATCAGTGATTCATTGAATCATTCATTCAAACGATTCGTTCATTCAGAAACGCCGTGTGAAACGGCTTTGTTTGGAACTATTTTCGTAGGTGAAAAAAGCAAAAGCAGGCAATTTTGGGGCTAAAATGTAAGTCGCTTAATTATTTATTGAACTGTTGTATTAAATTAATATCATATTTGTAATCATGCTGATATTTGGTGAAAAATGGCACTCTTCATGTGATAGTATTGATTAACTATATTAAATGATATAGACATAAAAGACATACAAGGTATTTTTGCCCCCTTATATGGAATATTGGGGTCATTCTAAATGCATTTTAATAGACTAATCTAATGCATTTAATAGACTAAATTACGTAGTGTAGGCGTGCACTCTCTAGATGTGTTATTGTAAAGTGAGGGACATAATAATGTCAAACAATCACGATATTATCGAAGACGAGATATGAAGTCACGATTATGAGAAACTAACTTACAATATATATCTATATAGGGAGATATAAAGTCATAATAACCTTTTTATTTTGTTACTCTGATGCTGAACAGGTTTCTATACATGCCTGTGTGGGAATCATGGACTGAATCTCTGTGTAGCTGCTTTCACTGTTTTTGTCTATGTGTGAGCATGATGAAGAGTGAGGCGTTACAGCTAGGGAACACTTCTCTAATCACATTTTCATTTTGTTTTACCTAATGGATATTTCTTGCTCACGCTTTTTTTGGGCCGGCATTACAATGATTTAAGCTTTTCCTCTCGCCTTCAAAGTGTCTGCTTAGCATTTGCTTTAATGACTGGTTTTATTTATCTCCCTGTTTTCAAAAGTAATTTCAAGTCTTAATGAAATGCATTGGGTTGTCTAAATCCCTTTTTAAAGGGGAGTGATGGATGGATTGATGGGCACTTGAAAGAGTGTGCCCATACGGAGGGGTGTCAATAACTCTATTAGCCTGATCACGTTGCACTGGCCAACGCTTGCACGCATATCGTAATAAATCCTTCTCTAATGCATAAAAGCTACCTTAAAGTGCCAATGATTCTCTAAAAGGCATTGCAAAAGGCGTCTCCACCTTGACAAGAGCCATGACGAAATATCCATATGCTCATTTCCATTTCAAAATGATTCCTTGCGCTGGCAAGGACAGAGTGTTAGTCCTCTTAACGGGTATTTTAGATTTATGTTTTGTGCAAAAACACTGGTATTATTATTATTGTCATCATTGCTACATAAATCATAAGAGAACCAGCACTGAACTAAAGGCGTTTTGTACACTAAATCCTATAAAAAAAGGCCTTTTAATCCATCAAGCTTGTGAAGTTATTAGCGGTACAACCTGTGATGGAAGGAAGTGAGAGATTTCAGAGGGAGGAATAAACCGTCGGCTTCACAGAACAGATGGAAGGGTCCCGTCTTCACAGCCTCCCACATCTTTCAGCTTCACCTCTACTTTCTGATTCCTGTGCTCCTCCTAATGATTTCAGAAGATTTTCTCAAAGCTGTGATGGACATTAAAGCAGGAAGTGTGTCTGTGGAGGTGACGGACCCCCCTCGGATAGTCGCTAGATTGATGCCTGGTTGATCTAAGGGACGGCTGAGGTATTCTGCCATGGCTTGTCCTCTGTGAGAAGGGGGAACAGTGTTAAATTTATACCGGAATTCAACCTGGTAAATGATACTGAGACATTTTAGTGCCTGATATTACAGATATATACATAATGCTTTAAAAGTCATTGTGATGCTAAAAGCCTTAGAAATGACTGGCAAAGGCAGGCAATATCAATGGTTGTGCAAAGGCAGCAACTGTTCTCCCTAAACTTCCACATACCAAACCAAAGTCAATCTGACTTTTTCTTTTTTTTACGGCTCTTGGACATATTTATGACTGAAACACAGAGTCTCATGCCTGGAATGACTCTTACAGACAGATATAAACCCAGGCTTAGAAAAACCTGTGAAATAGGCCATTAGTGCTGATTTTCCATCTTTATATGAGCCGTGTGCTTTCATTTAGCATCTAAGGGTAGGCAAGAAATGCATGTTTCATGCCCTCTTACACTTCCTCCTCTGTCTGCCACCGCATCACCCATCTGATTCCATTTTCCCTTTCATGTCTTGCCAATTTCACTTTTCCCCTCTACACACCTGTTAACCTGCATCTCTTCAGCAGACGGAAGCTATTGGTGGCGTTATAAGGACAGAAGCATGATTCTGAGATAAGTTAAGAGGACACAAATTATATCTCAATTGTGGTAGTATCCTAATTAAGGATAAATAGAGAAATTTGCATTAAAAAAATCTGCTTCTCAGATGCGCTACAATACAACTCTTCTAAAGTTCTAGATGAGATCTCAATGTCTCAAACTGTGCTCAGATATTCTCCTACACTGTAAAAAAAAAAATTCTGTAAAAAAAAAAAGGAAAATAAACATCTCGTAAGAATACAGTAATTTGCCGTTAATAAAATAGAGTTTATAACAAATTTTACATAAAATCTTGTTTTTTTCTTTTTAATGTTTAATGAAGGATCATGTTTATACTCAAATATTTCAAAATATCAAAATCTACAAAAAAAAAAAAAAACTACTTATCGAGAGTCTGTTGTAGAGTTCTACAAAGATTTGCCTACTTAAAATAATCCACATAATGCTTTGAGTCCCACTACAAGTTATACAAGTCATATCTTACTATAGATCAATAACTTTTTCACGGGTTTTTTCTCTCCTAAGAAATTTAAGGAGAAAAACTATGAAATTGTTACTTAAATATTAATGACAACTCCATTAACTCCAAATAAAATTTTCATCTGGGTTAAAATGAGAGCTAAACTTAACATCCAAAACAATAACACTTTTAACATCCTTTCCTCAGCCTAATTCAGTTCATTTTTATTTCCCAACATTGCATTGACCAGAAGCACCTTTCCATAAGCAAGTATTAAAGATACTGATAACATGATTTTCATTGCAGACATGATTAATTCATCTCCTGTTTAACCCTCTCTGTGCTGTGCTGTGGAGGGAAAATAAAAGATATTTCAATTCAACTCTCCTCAGAGTTGGGATGTCGTCCAATATAAGAAATAAAAATCCATATTTCATTTGAGTACTTAAAATGCTGTTGTGCCGACAAGGCTGGATGGAGTCATTAGGCTGAGGTTCCTTCGTTCTGGAGAGAGCGCAGGACAGCTAGTACACACACCAGGCAGGACACAGGGGATCAAGGGCAGGGAAAGCGTGCAAACACAAGCTCAAGGCTGAGTTATCAGTATTGACTGTGCTTCAGGCAGGACGCCGGAGGATAGAGGGGGCTGTGTGTGTGTGCTATATGTGTTCGTGCAAACCTCTTTATTCTTTCAACACCTGCTGAAGGTCAGTCAGATGCAGTGTTGCCAATCACCTGCTGGGCGTGAGGTTGCAAAACACATCCCACGCCACGTCTCCTTGCCTACTGTTAATTGACGGTTGTCACTTCTTGGATGTCAATCAATGCTAATCAGATTTTCTCTATAATTTTTAATCTGGTTTTTACGGCGGATGCATTTATAATGAACTTTTGTGTACCTTCGTAACATTGACAAAAGGAATCACGCTGAGGAACCCCAACGTGCCTTCGATTTTTCAGAATACTGTGAACGCGCTAAATAAAGAAAAATAAAAAAAACACTCATTTGATGAAAGTGACGTACTTGTTCTCTGTGGACTGAATTTTATACTTGTTTAGAATATCACTATACCTTCACATTCACTCTGTCATATTATGATTCTCTTTGCATGTTTGATTACATCTGATCTAACAATATTAATATAGTGGCCCTGAACATAATTTACACTCTTGAAGGGATAGTTTACCTAAAAATGAAAATTCTGTCAATCACTCACCCTCCAAACCCATAAGACTTTAGTTCATCTTTGAAAAACAAATTAATTTTCCTTGTCGCTACAAAAAGTGCATATTAAGAGAAATCCATATGAATTGAGCGGCTCAATCCAAGTCTTCTGAACAAACATGATCACTTTATATGATAAACAGATTAAATGTAGGCTTTATTTTTTCAGAGTAAACATACACAGAGTAAACCATTACAGAATTTTCATTTTGGGGTGAACTAACCCTTTAAAGCACAGTTCAAATCTATGAGTTGCGTTTGCATTATATTAATAAATCATTGAATCAAACTGCAAACAAATGATGCAAGATGATGCTCAGAACAAATTTCACTTTTCTAAGCTATTTTTTTAACCTAAACCATCTTTTTTTTGTAAAGGGTTTTCCTTGAAAATAGTTTTTTTTTTTATCTTACTTTAAAATAAATGTCATTTGTTTTGACATTTTGTTATCGAATGCAAAGGCATGCAAACATTAAATTTGTTGTGAATACTTTTTGGAGCCACTATATGTCCATTAACTGAGAACTCATATAATAATCTAGTCAATCTGAGCAAGGACGAAATAGGGTGCCATTACCTTAGTCTGTGGATTTTTCTCGCTGTTACCTCAGTGAAACATCACATGCAAGCTCTGAATAAAATTGATTTGATCTGAAAAACATATGATTCATAAAAAAATAACTTGCTTTGCAGGGAAATGTGAACATGGAAAATCGCAAATATGCTGTGCAAACCGGCAATCATCTCTTTAACAATATAGACCTGGTTTATCAATGAGGAAGATCTAGATTTCTGGAAGTGTTCACAGACCTGGTTAATCAGCAGTAAGATCCTTCAGTCATCAGTCAACATGCTGTGTTCTAACTTCTGACGGCAAATGCTTCATGATGATCATAATGAGACCTCTGGCACCAAACCCTATTAGTTTTGGATAATCAAGTGAAAACTCAGACTATACAGCCTATCTAATCAACTGTGAGCACATTACTGGCTGACATACACATCACTAACTAAATGTGTAAACCAAGAAAACAAAGTTTGACTGGTTAGCATGACCCCGTTAGCTTCTGCTGGTAAATGTAGTTATAAAAAGCATCTTTCTAACCTGATGGACATTCAAAATTAGCCATGTATTGTCATATAATAAAAACTTTTACAAGCAACACACAACTTGTTAATACTTTAGTATAGTTGGGAATGTTATCAGTCACCTTTATAGATTATTTATAGGCTTTCTTGGCGTGAACACACTTTCGCTGACCTCGGGTTAATGATATAAACAGAGTAGAGTCTGTGCTGTGGTTAACAGTAGCCAAAGGCTAATTCAGACTGCTACAATGAACACCAACTTGTTAGGTTTTATCGGATCATTGTGTTTGTTATGGCAGTGTGTAAGTGGCTAAACATAATCCAACAACTTAGAAGGTTTGAAATGTTAGCGTTTACTGGTGCATGTGTGAATTAGCCAATCACAAACCAACAAGAAAACAACATAGACATCCTTCACCTTGTCTTAAGATGTCAATGTACACTGAATGATTTGAAAACATAGTTGTACACCTAAAAGCCATTGAATGGATTTTCTTAAAAGAAAAGTACACTAAAAACAATGGCTTTGTTCCCTCCGCCATCATCTTTGTATCTTAGTCACTTTGAACAATTAACTATTAAAACCTAGGATGTTCACATGCTAATGCCCCGTTTGCTGTCAGTGGCCCGTAGAGTAAGAGCGCCACCCAATGGCTAACCACATTACTGCAGTATGAACATGGCTGCATGCTAAACAAGCAAAACAAATCTGAGAATGCTGTTTGCTCATCCATTACATAGAAATGCCATCAGTAGTTTTTGAGACACTATATGGATATTTTAAAATGAAGGAAGAAAACACCTTCTTTGGGTCTTTTAGTTTACTACTGAGAAAATTGAGCAGGCAGCACAGAATGGTCTATAGAAAAGACAATAGGACACACAGAGCCAAACTGTGAAGTGACAATGACAGAAAGGCTGTGGAGGAGTGCATCAAGGATGTACCGTCACCTGCTGACCCAACCTGCTAGAAGATGAAGGCTAGAAACAGAGGTCAAGGCACCTGTATGGATGAGAGACTTAACAGGAAGGCTGGGTCAGAACAGTCATGGCATGAAATGCGATCAGATGACACATTTTGCTCCTCAAGATTTACCACAATGGGCAGTTATCAGCTCAGATTTTCTCTTTATATCAGCATAACAACTCACCCACTTAATGGTTGTGTCCGAAACCTGAAAAATGGTGCCTTCTCATGCAGTACAGGTATAAAGATATTAAGGCATATGAAAATTAAGCATTTGCACATCCTTTCTAGTGAACAGTTTTGTAATTATCGACTAAAGCAATTTAAAAAAAGTGTTTGCTATTTAAAATAAAGATAACATAACATCTAACATAGGTTTGTATTCACTCACCTAAAGGATTATTAGGAACATCTGTTCAATTTCTCATTAATGCAATTATCTAATCAAGCAATCACATGGCAGTTGCTTCAATGCATTTAGGGGTTTGGTCCTAGTCAAGACAATCTCCTGAACTCCAAACTGAATGTCAGAATGGGAAAGAAAGGTGATTTAAGCAATTTTGAGCGTGTCATGGTTGTTGGTGCTAGACGGGCCAGTCTGAGTATTTCACAATCTGCTCAGTTACTGGGATTTTCACTCACAACCATTTCTAGGGTTTACAAAGAATGGTGTGAAAAGGGAAAAACATCCAGTATGCGGCAGTCCTGTGGGCGAAAATGCCTTGTTGATACTAGAGGTCAGAGGAGAATGGGCTGACTGATTCAAGCTGATAGAAGAGCAACTTTGACTGAAATAAAAACTCGTTACAACTGGGGTATGCAGCAAAGCATTTGTGAAGCAACAACATGCACAACCTTGAGGTGGAGGGGCTACAACAGCAGAAGACCCCACCGGGTACCACTCATCTCCACTACAAATAGGAAAAAGAGGCTAAAATTTGCAAGAGCTCACCAAAATTGGACAGTAGAAGACTGGAAAAATATTGCCTGGTCTGATGAGTCTCGATTTCTGTTGAGACATTCAGATGGTAGAGTCAGAATTTGGCGTAAACAGAATGAGAACATGGATCCATCATGCCTTGTTACCACTGTGCAGGCTGGTGGTGGTGGTGTAATGGTGTGGGGGATGTTTTCTTGGCACACTTTAGGCCCCTTAGTGCCAATTGGGCATCGTTTAAATGCCACGGCCTATCCTGTGCATTGTTTCTGACCATGTCCATCCCTTTATGGCCACCATGTACCCATCCTCTGATGGCTACTTCCAGCAGGATAATGCACCATGTCACAAAGCTTGAATCATTTCAAATTGGTTTCTTGAACATGACAATGAGTTCACTGTACTAAAATGGCCCCCACAGTCACCAGATCTCAACCCAATAGAGCATCTATGGGATGTGGTGGAACGGGAGCTTCGTGCCCTGGATGTGCATCCCACGAATCTCCATCAACTGCAAGATGCTATCCTATCAATATGGGCCAACATTTGTAAAGAATGCTTTCAGCACCTTGTTGAATCAATGCCACGTAGAATTAAGGCAATTCTGAAGGCGAAAGGGGGTCAAACACAGTATTAGTATGGTGTTCCTAATAATCCTTTAGGTGAGTGTATATATATTATAGATATAACTTTTTTTTTTTTCAAACAGTGAAAATTTTTAAATATGAAATATGTGTGTGTGTGTGTGGGGGGGGGGGGGGGGCAGGGGGGGTCTATGTGATGCATGTATGCAAGTTTTTAAACTAATATATTTTAATTTCAGCTTTACTCTAAAACTATTGTTAGTTTGGTTAAAAGTAACTAAACCAGTAGGTTTTGACTTCCTTACACTATGACAGATCAAATCTGCACAATTGCATAAAACCTGCCAAATCAGATTGTAGGCCTATCTTGAAAAATTTTGACAAATCTCTTCCCATGTGTGCGTGCCACATGAGCTCAGACTACTTGGCATTTATTAATAAACTCTGTGAATTCACAGCAGCAAACAAGATAAAGCCCAGTCCCAGCTGGCAAAAAGGCTACTAAAACTGTTCTCCTGCTGGGCTGTGGAAGACATGGCCACGGCATGGGCACAGGGGGCGCATGGACAGACAGCCTTAGCGAGATCAAAGCGAGGGCAGAAGGCGTCGGGATGCCTGTATACCCAGACAAGGGACGTGGCTTAACAGATGTGGGTGTTGGTCATTACTATCAGTGATCCGTTTTAATGTGCCCGCTGAGTAAGGGACGGCTGACCAGTGCCATCTGGATAGAGACGCGGAGACACGCTCTCCCTCCCTCTGTTTCAGCTCTGGAGCCACAGTCTCTCCCCCAGCAACAGGAGGGCTGCCCAATTTCTGTCCGTCTCGCTCTCTCTCGTCCAATGACCTCACTTCTCTCTCCACTACCTCACTTCTCTCTCTCTCTTGTGAGGCTTCAACGGACCATGAGGAACGAGACAGCAGTGAGAGACTAACCGACGGAGTAAAGGTCACAAAAGGAGGGAAGAAAGGAAAGATAAAACCAGAGAGAGAGCGAGAGAGAGAGACGGGGAGTGGGGTAAGGACAGACAGCACAAACTCATCTAGATGCAAATTCATCCTCCTAAAAAGAGGTCTGAAAAAAAAAGCGGGCAGAAAAAAAAAAGCGGCCAGAAAAAAAAAAAAGCGGCCAAAGCAGAGGACGAGCAGTCTGCGCCTAATGTACAGAAATAAATGGCATGCACGTTGCCATGGTAACTATGACCTGACAGAGAAAGAGTGGATCCAGGCTAAAACTATCATCTACATGTAAATGATCCTCTTTCTGGCTCCACTGCTCTGCTCTCAATTGATATTGACAGACTTTGTTTTTTCTTCCTCTGTAAATAGAAACTATATCTTCATGCTCCCTGTCAGGAGATTTCACCACTGAAATTACTGAAAACTTCTCACACTTTCCAAACGGAAACCGTGATGCATTTTTTTTAACAGCGCTTTATTAAATACTTTATTATTGAGTAACATTATAAATGTTTTTATAGTCACTTCTGATTTATTGCATCCATGCTGAATAAAACTGTTAACTTGTTTTCAAAAACAAGTTTCCCTGGGAATCAAACCCAGGACCTTGGCGTTGCAAGCCCAGACACTCTACTGTTTTAGCTACAGGAAAGCCATGTCATGGTATGATGTTAACATCTAGTATTTACTGTACACGATTCTTCATTGGTATTCCAAAAACCATGGTATTACTGAATCCAAATAATAGGAAAACCATGGGACTTTGTTGTTCGTGTCAAAACTGAAAATCGAACCAACCTTCACAATTCATTAAACCATTGATCCGAGTCAAGGACACTTTTGTAGTGCAATAAGGAGGGTTTGAGGGGTTTAATTGACTTCATCACAAAGAGAAAATGAGCTTGAATTTGTCTACATAACTGCATTGTTAAATATCATTTGTGAGCATATATTATAATCTCAAAACTGAAAAGTATAAACAGTTTGATATGAACTTTTCATGTGCATTAAAAAAAATGGCAAAAAGTTACCATGGCATATTTGACACTGAATGAACAATAAGATGTTGAGAAAGCACAGATAGAAAACCTAAGAAAAGCAAAGGATAAAAATTAGTTGGTTTTGTTTGTGCTTAAAATGTATATATCAGTTTTATGATAAACTAGGGGATGTTTAGTTATTTACTCACCCTCAAGTTGTACACCCTTTCATCTGTTGAAAGTAACAGAATATATTTTAAAGGATGCTGATAACCAAAGAGTTGATGAGCCCCATTGACTTCCATAGTATAGAGAAAAAAAGAAAATGGAGAACAGAAACTGTTTGTTTTTTTACACTCGTCAAAATATCTTTTGTGTTCAGCAGAATAACTTCATACAGGTTTAGAACTTGAGGGTGAGTAAATGATTTTCACTCACTTTTGGGTGAACTATCCCTTTAATCGCCAGAGACAGAGCATCTAAATGCAAGGTTATAATCATCAATCTTTCTCTAGACATTATGGTCATAGTTTTACTATTGGATTGTGCTGCCATCACTTGGTAGAATAATGCATTGCAATGAGTGGATTTTATTTCGCTTTCTAAAAGAGTTTTCAAAAGTAGTGGGGATGAAAAAAAAATCGTTAAATAATAATACTAATTGAATTAATAAGTATTATAGAATTTTAAAAAAAAATAATTAAAATAACTGAATTATTAGCACCAGACTGTAAAAAACAAAAACAAAAAAACAAACATGCTTCCATTTGGTACAATACATTGTTTTATTACAAAACATTGTCATCCCACAATTAATCTTAAGGTGATGATACACAGGGCAACTTTTTGAGCAATGTTGCTGGGCAATCTTGCCGAGCGATTGTTGCTTGGGCACTTTCCCATTGAAAATGGGTAATACATGTCTATTTGGATAATTTAGATCGGTCGTGGTCCCTGTGTCTCATCTGGTTGTCCATTGACGGCAACATTGCCCAGCAACATTGCTCAAAAAGTTGCCCTGTTTATCATCACCTTTACCGTAATTCCAAAGGATAGTAGTTTTGACTGAATCAGTCATTTTCCCCATATTGACTGTATCCAGTAAAAGAACAGTAGATAAACCACAAGACACTAATGAACCTCTCAAACAGAACGAAGCACAAGGCACTGTACAAGCCCAGCTTTTCATTTTAAAATTCAGACTCTGGGATCTATTGGCAATTTCCAGGTAATAACCAGAGATGAAAAAGTCTGCACACTTCTATATTACATAAATGCAGAAAAAAAATCCAGCCCATGGATTATGATCAATGTATGAAGCTAGTGGTCATTCTCAAAACGACAAGAGCATTGCCTCAGAAATGGACGTGGCCCAAAAAAAAGGGTAACCACATCAAAGAGTCATTGAAATCCAGTGATACTTTAAAAAAAAAAACTAACAAAAGCTAAATTTTAGCAACAACCTGTAATTACATGCTAGCAGCATCTCTGGAGCAAATTGGTGTTTCTTTGCCCCCTTCGTAATCTTCTAAAAACATCAATTTAATCCTGTATGGCCAAAAGGACCATTGACTGACTTTCATTAACCGAATGCCATTATGAATCATTTTAACATGTAAACATGAATCAACATTAGGCTGTGCCAACACTACATGTTAAGCTTTTCAATGCACACAGAGATTTTTCAGTTAATTAACATTTCCTTATGCGGAACAGAAAAAAAAAATCTTTAGCTGTGACTAAATCAACCGAATAGCTTGTTCCTGAGTTAAAAGGTCTTATGATGTGTCTTTTTGAAGAGTGATGTGATTTTAACATTATGGAAACACCAGAATCAGAGCTGGCTTGTTTACCAAAAGATGAATCTGGATTTTTACATAGTCTCTAACTGAACTGTGATGTGTCATTTGTGCATTGAAGTCTAAATATTATGACATCACTTTGTTGCTGTGGCATTTCGACACCATGGGTGGCTTTTAAATAAACAGTCTGCATTTTATGTTTCATAATTTAATAATCATTTTCATGAGATAAAGTCAGTGCCTGATATTACAGTTAAGAGGGACGTTTATCAAATCTGTTTTAATATTAAAATTGAGCACATGCAGTTTCTTGTTCAATTAAGTTATTCCCTATGGTACTTACTTCAACCAATCAGAGACTGTGCTAGTCTTTTTGCTCAAGTGGAAATGGTATTGTTTATGGCAAATGCAAGTGTTTCAGGCCCAGAGGGGGTTGTAGGGGGTTAAACATCAAAAGTGCCTTGAGAGAGAAGATGTCCTCTACATGTGTCGTTTACCCAGAATCCCAAAACCTCCACAAACATTCAGGTACAAAAGAGGGAATTTTGCATTAATTCTGTTCAAGTCAAGTTTAGCACGAATGTCAACCCATTCCTGGAGGATAGGCTTGGTTTAAAAAGAGTGAAAAAAAGACAACTCTTTGAACAGAGTCCCCTCTTCTTCGGCCACAGAGCATTAGCTCAAAGCTCTATGTGTGTGTCACCACCTGACAGAGAGGAAGAGTGAGGAAGAGAAGAAAGAGGATTAAATTATGCAAATAATTAGAGGGTGGTATTTGGCACTTTCCACAATTAGGCTACACTTACATTTCTAAAGAGAAAACGAGAGACATGTTAGGTAAACTATTAATATTTATACACTGCCATTCAAAACTTTGGGGGTCAGTGAGATTTTTTTTTTTTTAAGAAATTAATACTTTTATTCAGCAAGAACACATTCAATTGATCAAAAGTGACGGTAAATGGACTAATGATGCTGAAAATTCAGCTTTGTCATCACAGAAATAAAATAGATTTTAAAAAAAAATTTTAAATAGAAAACAGTAATTTAAAATATTAATATTTCACAATATTTTTATAGAAATGTAGCTTTAGTGAGCAAAACTTCTTTCAAACACAATAAAAACCTCGGACTCAAAACTTTTGAGCAGTAGTGTATAATAACGTCATACGTTTGATTTATGTTGAATAGATATTCAATTCATTGTAAGGAAAAACTGAATTGAATTACTGAATTGGTGAATTAAGTCATTTTAATTACCAAAAAGTTAATTACTACATGTTTTTTTTGGACCCTGTATCTCATAAAATAATAATAAAACAGTAAAATAAATACAAAGCAATGTATTTATGCGTTTTTAATATTTACATTCTATATATTTTATTTTATTTATTGTAAAAACACATTTATATTACATTGTGTATCACATCTATACACCACATTAAACTGTGTATAGACATGCCCCAAACTTTGGCAATACGGTTGCAAAAAAATAAAATAAAGCTTGTACTGTATAATTATTTTCCCCTCATGAAGTGGACGAACAACATTTATAAGAATTGAAATTCCTATTTTGTACCATAATCGTGAAAAGTGCCATTCAAGAGATTAAAAACATCTCAGTGACAATCAAATTTCCACAAGACACAAAAAGCAAAAGGCCAGATTGGTCTCACCAGGGTGTTTTCTGTCGGTTTGCTGATAGCTGTCTGTGGTGCCTCTCTCTTTCTCCCCCAGGAAGTTGTTGTAGATTCTCTTTAACTCCTGGTCATAGCCGCTCCACTCGGCTACTATACGCACAGCAGCCTGCAGCTTTGGCTCTTTTGTCTGTGGGTTGTTGCACTAAGACAAACAAATACAAAGTGTCAATTAATGTCAACAAACATAAAATGAAAATCAAAAGAACCCTGAAAACATGAGTTCTAGTTGCTTTTTATGGCAGAAATATACAATCATTGGGTCACTAAACATGCATACACACGAATCTGAGTGAAATCTGCATATGAACGTTTTTACAAACAAATCATGATTAATCAATAACTTTCTTTCTAAAATGTATTGTAAATTTGCGGAAATATGTAAGAACAACTAAAACAACTCGTATATGTAAAAATCAGATACACTTGGTGGCCATTTATACATTTTACAATTTTAAACATAGGTATATGCTTTAAAAACATACTCGAATACTTGAATTCATCAACATTAGAACGAGGTAACGGACAAATTCATGGGAGTACGCACGTGTTGTGTTTAAATGTGCGTATAAATATGAATAGTGTACGCAATTATTATTGAATGAGATCAACTGTGTGCAGAAAGCAAAGGGCCTACCAAATCTATAGTCTTGGCTTTCTTTTTAGATGCTTCATCACACCAGGTCTCACACCATAGCCACTCCTGTGGAAGTGACTTGATTGGCACCTGGTGGATCATGTTGTTGGGCAGATCCTGAGAGAGGGAAAAAAACAATCAATGAAAGGCACACATGATTGCACTGCACACTGATAAAGCCTTTTCTAAGTGGGAAGTGATACAGGAAAGAAAGAACATCCCACCTGATCCAGATTGGACAGGCTGTTGGGGTCTTGACTCAGACCCTGGTACTGGCCTCTCAGTCTGTCTCCAGCTGCAATCTTCCTGAACTTTTTCAGATCGACCACATATAGAGCACTGAGGAGCACAAAAACAAATCAAGTCACATTTATTTATATAGCATAATACAGATTGCTTCAAAGCAGCTTCAAAGTAATAAACAGGGGACATTATTAAAATGTTAGTTCAGCCTAAAATGAAAATTAACTCATTACCCAGGCTTTGCTCTAATGCTGTATGCTCTTCTTTCGTTTTCGGACCACAAAAGGAGAATAAAAAAAAATAAAAAAAACTCATGCATCCATATAATGGCAGTGAAAAGTGACCAGCATCAAGCTTTTAAAAAAATATGTAAAAGTATCACAGACTGATCCCATGTGACATGTGCCATATATTCCAAGTGTTCTATGGGTATATTATAGGGTTTGGTAAAAAAACAAACTGAAATCGAATGGATTATTTAATGAAAATCCAGATCTTGGTCGTTGGTCTTCTGTGAACGACTGTGTGTTTATGAGAAACTTTTAGCGCTGCAGTTCACTCTGACTCGCTCAGAAAAAGCAAATAAGAAAAAGTGGTGAAAAATCAAGATTAAAAATTTTACATGAATTACAATCCATCTACTTTCTTCTCTGAGGTGAAAATATCTGTTGTGTTCATCTGAACAAGAAGTGATGGAGCTCACATCTATCAACTTTCATTCTGACTGTCATCAGACAACCGGAGTTCTGTTCCGGAGATATTCAACTCAGTGATGAAAATACACATACTTTTTGTGGATTTCTAGTATTTCATGTCATGTTTTTATTCATCTTGATTTCTCACAACTTGTGTGCTTTTTCTGAGTGAGTCAGAGTGAACTGCGGCGCTAACAGAGTCACACGAACGTGCAGTCGAGCATGGTACATGTAGACCAACGGCAAAGGTTAGGATTTTCATTAAATATTACACTCAATTTCGGTTTGTTTTTTTACAAACCCTATCAAATACCCCCAAAACACTTGGAATTTACGACACGTGTTGCATGGGACCATTTTGTGATATTCATAGATGCCACCTACGTCACTAGAAATAGAACGCCGCCATATTGACGACCGATCTCGCCCGGCGGCCGCCCAAACTGCCCATTTAAATGAGAGAGAAAGACAGAGACACATGGATAAAATTTTAATTTTAGGCTCTGATCCTTATTTGTTACCCCCAGTTTTCTTTGGTCCTTTATTATCTGCCCCAGACTTGCCCCAATTTGCCTTCCATGATATATATATATATATATATATATATATATATATATATATATATATATACCAAGGATTTATATTTAATTATGGGAAATGTTGGTATTATAAAAAAAATTCAAATGTATGATTTTGGTGGTAGTTTGCTCTGACTAGGTACCGTGTTGTTAGCTAGTTAAGTGGCTCTGGTAGCTTGCTGTTAGCCAAGGCTCGCAGCTAGCTGTCATTAATCTGGATTAGGCCTATCGCGATAGTCAATAAATCAATAAAATCGCACGATAAAAAAAATGAGCTCGATAATTTTTCCGGCCGCGATAATTTCCATTTGCATGCTTTGTTCTCCTCGTCTCTCTCTCTCTCTCTCTACCAAAGAGACTGGATGACAACTCTGTTTAAGACATAACCGAGATATTTTACGTGAATACTCTCCAAAACGGACATTTAAACATAATGTTGTGTGTATTTGTCCATTCAGACACGAAACAGAGCTCAATTCATTACTCGCGTGCTGTATAGGGCCTTATGGCTGCATGCTTCGGGTCGGGTGTGTGCGCACAGAAAGATGAGACATGATACAATATGAGAAATTCATACAATACGAGACATTTGTTCTATTCTTTTCTTTTGGTATAGAATAAAATACCAGTTCGGCGTTCCTCTTTCGGCTGTTGTTGCAGCCAACTGCACAACATGTTGCAGGCATTACGGAGACCGTCGGTCGTCAAGATGGCGGCGTAAAGCTACAGTGACGTCATGTGAACCGAACGAATATGCAATATATGGACTTGATTTTTTTTTTCTCCTTTTGTGGTCCGAAAAAAGAAAAAGGAATGGCATACTGCGTTAGAGCACCCCCAGGGTGAGTAAATGATTACTTATTTTTCACTTTTGGGTGAACTATCCCTTTAATGTTACAAAATTCTTCAATTATGAAACCAATTCCATTTCAGCTGTAGAAGAAAATCACTGGAGGCACAGGACAGGGCTATCATGACTCTACTAGGGCTGGTCCGAATACCATTTTTTGAGCTTCGAAGCTTCGGTAGTAATGAACATCGAATATTCGAAGCTTCGGCGAGAGGGGGCTGAACATATTCTTTTCACTAATAAAGGCAGGAATCTCTGTGTTGGTCTGTCTTTTTGCATTTTGATTATTTCGAGAACCGTTCATCCAACCGACTTCACAAGGGAGTGCAGTGTTGCATTTGGTGCAATATAGATGGACACGCGAGACGCGACACATTCAGAATTAATAAACTTTTAGTCAGCTACAGAACAGCGCGAGCGGGAAGCAGCGCACCTCACGCGGGCAGGGTTTATATGCTCCGAGAACGGACACTCCACTATGATATAAAACGCACACACACAGGTCTGTTAAATTAAGCAATACTTTTAAGGTAGTCTAATATTTTTCTGACTAACAAATTACTGACACAGTAAAGGGTAGATTTAAATAAAGAAAAACGAAATTTAAATAAAGAAAAAAATAAATTTAAATAAAGAAAAACGAAACTTAAAGAAAAACGAAACTTAAATAAAGAAAAACGAAATTTAAATAAAGAAAAATGAAACTTAAATAAAGAAAAAACGAAATTTAAATAAAGAAAAATGAAACTTAAATAAAGAAAAAACAAAATTTAAATAAAGAAAAACGAAATTAAGTTAAATTAAAAACGAGATTAATTTAGATTGATAATAACGGGTAAAAGGCTAATACATTTTGTTTCTATTATTCTATTTTCCACAATGTCAAAGCAACGCAGCTTAACCCAAAACACAAGCTCAGGCATGCACTTCGGTCCATACAAACTCCGCTGTTCTGCGCTCTAGCCAGAGAACACTCCCGTTGCAGTTAGGCGTCGGTTCTATTTCTAGCATGCACGCATTTTCCGCGTGGCACGAGCCGCGCCTGAGACGCGTGTTTCACACAGGCAGTGTGCAAACTCCAACCTGTTAACATGGGAGCTGAAATAAAAACGTACATGCCACACAGCTGAGACGCTCACGCCATGCAGCCAGTGTGTCGCCGGCCTTATTCAAGCGCGAGTGAGAACCGTTTCGCGGGGGATCCCAGGTGTGAACAAAAAAAACGAATATTCGAATGTCAAATTTTCAAATCGAATACCAACCCACCGAACAAATATTCGAATATTCGAATATTCTGGTCCAGCCCTAGACTCTACTGAGCCATTTTAAACTACCAAAATTAGTCAGTTTGATATGCATCATCATTTAAAATAAAGGTAAATGGAAAAAGCCCTTTTTACCTGATGTGGTATTTACGTCCTGCCAAGTGACTGGCCCAGTATCCAGACTTCCAGAAACGGTATCCATCCATCTCTCTTCGGCTCTCACAGAAAGGTGTGTAACCGTACGGCGCCCCCTCCAAATCAAAGTCCCGCAGCTCCTTCAGGTCTGTGCGAACTATCTGTAGGACAAAACACAACAACATTCATCAATCCAAGACTGGTCTTTTCATTCACAGACAAATCGACGGAAATGAGGGGTGAATGGAATCAGGACATGATATGGTAAGACTTAAACCTGCATTTTACACAAGAAACAAAATTTGAATATTATATTACTCCAGTTGTTATTGTTTATATTTAAATTCCAACTGTATCTTTCTTTACCAAAAGGTGGCAGCAGTGCATCATCCATTGTGTAATGTGCATGATCCTTTCTCCATTTTACATAATAAACACCCTGGATTACAATGGACTTCCAGTGAAAAAACAATCTCATAAGGGCAGACTGGTCCTTAGTGCTCACTAGAGACGGGAGGTCATGCCACACAACTGCATTGCTCTGTTCCTGTACCTGATCTGCATCTACAAAGAGGAACTTGTCCACAGCCAGGGGGAAGAGCACATCAAGGAACAGGATCTTATATCCCCAGATGATCCTTTGCTTTTCTGTCTGCTGGTGAAGCCAACGTGGCCATTTATACTGCACCAACTCGTACTGGAAACCATACTTCTCTGCCATATATGGAATAAACTCCTGCAAGAGGAACACACAAGAATGTAATGTATATACTGGTCACAATTTTGTAGTCAGCAAGATTTGTTTTAAAGAAATTAAAACTTTTACGAGGATAAATCAAATTGATCAAATGTGACAGCAAAGAAAGCCATTTAAATGTTAAAATAGATTTCTATTTTAAATAAATATTTTTATTTTATTCATCAAATAAATGTTTTTAAGCACATTAGCATATTAGAATTCTTTCTGATGGATCATGTGACACTGAAAACTGGATTAATGGCTACAGAAATAAATTACATTTGAAAATAAATATTGTGTGTATATATATATATATATATATATATATATATATATATATATATATAGATACACATATATATTGTTTGTACTGTATTTGACAAACAAATCCAGACTTATATGCTAAATCTTGAATCCAGTACCTTGAAAGTTGGAGAAAGGTAGTTTTTGAGGAACCAGAACTTGACGGGTGTCTTGGTGTGTTTGAGCACAGATAGCATCATTATCCTGTAGAGACAGAGAGAGGCCAAAGCTCAACACAGAGTGCCTGCAGTGACAAGCCGCAGAAGAGTTATGCGAGTGACCTTCTAAACTGAGCTGCATTACACAACCAATAACATTGCCGTTAATAAGAAACAGCAAGTCTAGAGATCAGCATTTAAAAAGAGGCCTTTTCCCTCAAAAAAAAAAAAATCATAATAAAAAAAATATATATAAAAAGGAAAATGTCGGAAAAAGTCAAAATGTGACCCAAGCTAGGCGGTCATGTAAAGTTATTGCATTTTCTTAATATGTGAAATTAGAAGATGTATGCTTGTCATTTTTCAGTATCACATAAGGGTATACACAAGAGGATTTGTCTGTATTACATGTCAAAGCTATAGCAATAAGATACCATTGCATAAGAATGATATTAAAGTCATATATTTGTCATTACAGAAATGTCAAGATCCATTTGAGAACATGAACAGGGCTCTACACTAACATTTTTTTTGTCTATGCAAACAATGGCAGCCCTCATAGATCACTTTATAAACATTTGATAAAACTAAAATATATTGGTAATGCTGAAGTAGTTTAGGAACATTAAAATGTATGAATCAAGCTTTAATAACTGACATTAATAACTATTTGAATATATTTTCACGAAAGATCTGTTAAGCTATTAAATGATTTTAATGTTATTGATTAAAATTATTTTACTGGATATATCTGGATGCATTAAATAAATGAAGGGAATATTTTATTTACTCATGAATATTAATAGCGCTGTGACGTTAGCCTAATCTGTAAGTTAGACATCCTCGTGACAAATTCACAAAACCTACATTAGCAAAGAAACAGTGAATTCTTCCGTAGCTTGACTTGAAATTTACCAAACAACGGATGCATGACCCAATTAATATTCAAGCAGAATACCTTAATTTCACATTGGGGTGTACATAAAAAATAATTTGTTAAATTTTTTTTTTAGCTTCACAAATAGCAAGATGTGCAAGAAAGGACAAAGAAATCAATACATATGAACACAACCAATTAAAAAATAGCAAATGGCATTAAAGATGTGAATGGCCCCATACACCGTAGCAAACTTTTACAAAAAGCAGGGAGATTTTATTCTGATGACATTATAAATGCAGTATTAAAGGGACAGTTCACCCAAAAATGAAAATTCTGTCATCATTTACTCACCCTCAAGTTGTTCCAAACCTTTATGAAAACTGTATGTATAGTATGGAAAGAAAATACTGTGGAAGTCAATGGGGCCCATCAACTGTTTGGTTACTGACATTCATCTATACATCATCTTTTGTGTTCAACAGAAGAAAGAAATTCATACAGGTTTGGAACAACTTGAGGGTGAGTAAATGAAGACAAAATGTAAATTTTTGGGTGAACTATCCCTTTAAGTGTATGGAAGCCACTTGCATACTGTAGGTGTGACCAAATAATTCTTTCACATTTTAGTACATTTCACTTGCAATGCTGGCACTGTAAAATCCTACTGAAAAGCAGCTGTTTTACCTGAGGAACCTCTCGTACAAGTGACCAGAGGCCACAGAGAAAATGTTGATGACATCGTCTTTCTCCTGTTTGGGTTCTTCTGGCTTTGAACCACCGGTAAATCCTCTGAAAGAGAGAAAGAAAGAACCATTGAATATACAAATACTGTAAGTGAGTGCTAAAGTAGAACTGAACAGGCAACAGAGCTGGTGTTTGTACCTGGTAAGAGACGTCCAGAATCCAGAGTCGTTCTCATGGTTACCATCACTAAGAAGCTCCTCATTCATCATATCAGGCTTTTTCTGCACCTGCGAACATGATATAGGGCAACAAAATGTATGCATTAAATCCCACTGCACTAATGCTGAGCACATGTAATTGCAGCACTCTGTGAGCCACTTGCAGTTTAAGACAGTTTAATATGGTTATTCTGGCCAATAAATCTACATTACTACATTCAATTCTACAAAAAAAAACTACATTCAGAGAGTTTTGGTGAAGACATGGGTGACAGACAGGTTCCTAAAAAAAAAGAATTTGTTATAAAAAATGGAGTTACTAGCTAGCTTGGAATTGCATAATAATGCATGGTTTAAAAGCAATGCAATAACAAAATAATGTTAAGAAAATAATGTAGGAATGACTTCCTTCCTAACAAGAATTAATCAAAACTATGCAAACCACCCACTTATGAATATGAACATGAACAAAATGAATATATATATTCAACCCGAATGCATTAAATGATCTTAAAGTGACAGTAAAGTCATAATATATGATAATAATAAAAATGTTCCTTGAGCATCAAAACAGCAATTTTAGAGTTTTTTTTCTCTGAAGGATCATGTGAAGACTGGAGAAAAAAAATCAGATTAGCCATCACATGAATAAATTACATTTTAAATGTATATTAAAATATTAAACTGTAACCAACCCCACATTTTTTAATCTCAGCTAGATGTTCAGCTAGGAACTTCAGAACTCCATGTGACGACATTGCAAATGGCCCACTAAAAATGGCTAAATTCTTTGTTATGAGCACAAACTAAAATTTTACTCAAAAGCAAAATGCTGTTTTACAACCAGTAAGATAAATCAGAGACATCAAATTTATTTCTCAATGTCCCAGGCACTGGCAAGTGAAGTTAATTTTGACATCTAGTGAACATGACTGCCAACTTTTGATGAGAAACCAATAATCCAAACCCTGAGACGAGCACTGCTGCATAAACAAACATTTCCAACAGCCCATGCTGTATACTTAAAGCCACAACGTGTCAAAAATTCAGATATATATAAACACACACTCATCCCAGTCCACATTCTTAATCCACCCACAGCCCCACAGGAAGCAGCAGACCTCACATTGGACTCAACACCCACACACCTGCTGACATGTGACAGCTTGTCAGATATTAGAGTATATACTGGAAAAGTGAAGACACTCTCTCGCTCGCCATCTCTCCAGTCGAACAGAAATGGAAGGAATAACTCACACGCTCTGGTCTACAGCCTCCTAAGAACATTCATCTCCGCTAATACCCTCAAACTAGAGAGACAGAGACCTTTTATGTGACCTCATACCGACACCTTATTCAGACACCCATTACTTACTTTCACTTTAATGATCTTGCTCTTGAAGTTGTTGAGGACGACGATTAAATCATCAGCTTCGGCTGGAGAGTCTGTACCATCGTGACTGTGACAGGGGAAATAAAATAGTCAACAGACAAATCAAGTGAAGAAACAGAAGTGTATTAAGACAGACAGATGTCTAACACGCTATAATAGGGTACCTGTAGATTTTGTAGATCTCATCCGACCTGCCTTTCCGCAGTCTGAGCATCCAGGCTCCTGGGTTTGCTTTCAGCTGGAAATAACCCTGTTAAATATGATCACAGAAAGGGACAGTGACGTCGGAGACCATTTTTGAGGCATTTATTCCCCAGATGAGTCTGTGACGTCCACTCACCAGGTTGGCCATGACGATGGTGTCAACTATGACAGGGTCGGAGGCTGTACCCAGAGTGAACTGCAGCCCGCGAGGTGGCTGACCCGTCGTTACGTCAAAACAATGACCCTCCAGTAATAAATATTCCAACTCGTACTCAGCAGCCACGACACTGTCAACCTGCACAGAAGAGGATATGATGTCTTTATTAATGAAGACAATAATGAATATTTGCCTATGGTTTAATAAATTATGTAATATATATATATATATATATATATATATATATATATATATATATACATAAATAAAATGTATTTGGTAGTGTACAAGAAAACGATATTGGGTGTTTGTTATAGTACAATAACTGTGCTTTAAAGAAAACTACTCAGAGTAGTGAGTCACGGCCGGATAAACATACACACATATATGTATATACATTTTGTATACATTTTACTGGTAGTCCACTGTATGAAGAATTTATGTATATGTATATGAACATGTATTTACACACAGATGCATAAATTCTTCATACAGTGGACTACAAGTAAAATTTATAAAAATTTGGGACCAAAAATTATTCAGACGCATTGACCTGACCATGTTTTGCTTAAGTTTTTTTTTTTAATTGCTAATGCAACCTTTTTACACCACAGACTGAACACAACTAAGCATTGCTTGGTAATTGGTTGAATCTAATTGTGTAGTTAAATGTAACAACTGACAGCTATTCAACCTAATTCATTTGTGAGACTGTCTAACAGAAGGGTGGCCAAAACCAGTGAAATATCAACTGATTTGACAAGTCTGAGTTCTTGTCATGTGTTATTACCATTTTCTAAACTATAGCGAATAAACTGTGATAATGTGAGAAATGTTGAAGGTGTCTGAATAAATTTTGGTTTGACTGTATTTATATACACATCACCCATAAGTCATCCCATGTGTTTAAGAGAACAAAATCATCACACAATCGTCACACACAAAATATGTGTAATAACAAATTCTGCAGTCTAGGAATTTTTGGTACATCATAAATGACTTGTGCCTCAGAGCATGCAGATGAAAAGCAATAAACTCAGCTATCTTGCATTTGAATGCCTGGAGTTTGGGAACGCAGTCATGTTAGACACTTCTGGGATGTCATTATACCAAATCATTCTGATGACAGATCTTGGCTCAGACATTTTAGAATGTTTAAACCAATATTTGCAATGCTCAACAATAAAATTGGTCGGCTGGTTAGTCCAGTCATCCAATCACATCCTCTATTGAGGAAAAGTCACACGAGTTTTCGTTGCGCATCGAGGAATTTATTCGGTAAATGTGTTTCCAACCTAATTTATGAGTAGGTCTTGTTATCGGATAAAAAAATTATCTGCATTTTTAGAATTTATGCTCATTTTGGCATTTCCATCTAGCATTTTGTCTATGCAATATAGCAAGATGCCCATAAAAATAGGTGGATGGATCAATGGCTAATGAGAGTGATGAGGATTCTTACCTCTTCGAGGTAGATGTTATCTAGATCGTAGCGTGTGTGGACTGACTCAACCATCCAGCTCTCGGGAGTGTTCAGATTGAGAGTAAACAATGGCGACTGAGGCATATCCAAGAACTTAGCTATCGGACCAGGAGCAAAGCTGCTATCTGTTAAAAATGAAATCTCCGACTCCAAGACATATCGATAGAAACTGATGGAAAAAAACAAATCATGGTGTTATTTTATCATAAACATAATATTATACAAAACACCAAAGGCTACACAAAAAGATACATTATGAAATATTAACGAAGATTAAGTGCTTCAGGGTGAATTATATCTTTGTCGTATCACATCTCACTGTAGCCTGTAAATTAAATTCAAGTAAACGCTGAAATGTAAAGGTGACTCTATGTGTTTTCCCCTCTAACCTTTTCAGTGGGAGGTCAGAGAGCTTGGACTGGCAGTTCATGAACACTCGCAGGTTGACGTTGACCAGCTGCTTCAATACCTGAGTGGGCAAACAGGAAGTGACACGAGTCAAGGTACATACAACCAAATGAACCCGGCTTCACCGACAGCTGGTCACAGATCCAGAGCCAATGCAGACTGACTGCTGATTGACTGTACCTGTGAAATGTCACAGAGGGAGACCACATGTGTGTATATCCTGGATCATCATCCTTTGGTCAACCTTCCTGTCAAATAATAATAGCTCTAACATAACCATGGGGTCAAAATTGGGCTGGTTAGCATGGTTCAACCATCTGGTTAGAGGGTCGCTTAAGAAACCAAGGTCGCTTAAGAAATCTATATGAATCAATCCATATTAGAGTGTTCTATGTATGTTCTATGATCAATGTTTATATGTAAATAAACGCTTAAATTAAATCTGTTCATCATACGAAGTAATCGTGTCTCTTCAGAAGACTTGGATTAAAGTGCTCGATTGACATGGGTTTCTTTTAAATCTCTTTATGAATGTTTTAAACCGAGTTTTGGGTGAATAGAATTTCCATAGAGATTTCACTAAAAATATCATTTAAGTTCTGAAGATGAATGAAAGTCTTATGGGTTTGGAACAACATGAGAGTGAATAATTGATAACAGAATTAAAATGCCCATGTTCTCACCAGGAGGAGGGGTGCCAGTTTCTGAGCATCTCTTGTCACTGGATCCAAAACAGCTACAACATCGAAGTACACTTCCTCTTCCTTTGGTCTAATCTTCACAGCACTAAAAAGGAAAAAGTTGACAAATTTATACTGAAGATTTAAAGAGTCCTGGAAGGAGGAAAAGTGACGTACCTGTATCTGTCTTCTGCAAAAGTGTGTTCGATCCTTGCCTCACCTTTAGGCTGGGAGGACAGCAGGGAGTCCACCTTCATCACCAGATCACTAGCTCTAAATCACAACGAAACATACAAAACAAACAGATTGAGTAAGGCCCAAAATCTACTGTACTCAAGAATGAATGTAAATGCTTTATTTTCCTGTTTTGTCGCAATCAGAAATGTCAGAACACATAGATTTTAAAAAAATCTTGCTGAGCAAGTTAGTTATTTTTTGTTAACATGTATATAGCTAGATAGCTGATTAACAACAATAATTTTATTGGCACAGATATTTGATCACAACCTTTTCACCCCACTGAGTAGAGGTGTGAGTACATTCTCTGATTCAATTAATATTCTTTACCTTCGGATTTTGATGCAATTTGATTAATTTGGAACAAATAAAACACTGTGGAGGAGAAGGATGCAAAATCAGGAAGTAGAAAGCATAAGTATTTGTGCTGTTGTTTGAGAACAAATCGCTTGGATTGCCCACACAAGCAACATGGCTAACCAAAGCTGAGCAAAAGGCAAAGTTTGTTCAAACTCTCTCACAGAGGCCTAATGCCAGATTCAAGCGCTGATAAAGAAAATGACTGACTAACTCTATTATAGCCAACACTTCAATAATCAGCCCTCTAAAAGTTTACTGAGAGGATAATGAACATGGTGTCACTCTCTCAGTCTGCTCTTCCAGTAAATGCACATAAAACGCGACATTCATTACGTCTCCGTCTTCAAGGTGGACCGACACACTTCATTAAGAGGAACTAATAACTGCAGAAAGTACATGTGTTAGTAATGTGTAATGCATCGTAATCCTTCCACAGGTCTGTCCTGGAAGAGGTCTGGAGCACTGCTACTTGCTATTTGTTATACATGCAAATGGCAATCATTTGAATACATCAACAAAAGTATATGTAACTTGTTTAGCACTGGACTGCTCTATCATACCTGTCCTCTACCATGCCCAGCTGTTGAATTTTGCCCTTGATGCGCTCTCCTGATGTCTTTAGGATAATGCTCTCTAGAAGCAAAAAATCATCCTGGTTAAAGACCTCCCCTTCTTCCAATGGACCAATGATCTGCAGAGAAAAAACAGGAAACAGGAAAGTAAGAAGAGCTTTCACAGTATCAGAAGTCTTGCTATACAGTCAGTTGGCCAAATGTCTAACTTACTCTTCCATTACTGATCACAGCCCTCTGGCCCTTCTTCAGTTTGAGGACATCCTGGCAGTAGGCAGAGTGAGCCAATAGGAAGTTCACATTAGAGGACTCATATGCACTCTTAAACAGAGGAACATCCATGCCCTGTAGTGCAGAAAAAAGCAGAGGGATCTGGTTACATTTGTTCTATATTAAATTCTGCAGTTTAAAAGTGACATTTGCAGCAGCAACAGTGAAATAACCCAGGGCACATAATCCATCACAACTGTAAATGAATTCCAGGAGAGCTTATTTTACCCCGACAGCAAACTCCGCAATGTCACTCCCTCCGTAAAGAGCCTGCGCAGTCTCTTCTTTAGCCATTTTGGTGATGAAGTTTTTGGCATTGTTGGAGGTTTGGGTCTGCATAGCTGACCATATAGCTCGAGCAATCAGGCTCTTCTCATTAGACGGGTCCTCACTGGGATTATTGATCATTCCTAATCGTACATTATTACTGGTTTTCTAAAGTAAAAAAAAACACAGATTTTGATAAGTTCAGAATGTTTCTTTTATATAGCTGTTATATAAATCCATATGAATAGCATGCTAGGTTGAAATATCCGGTGTTGTTACTGATTACTAAAACTAATGATAGTTTTGTTTCTAATTGAAACAAAGTGGAAACAAAACAAAATATAAATATTAGGTTTAAAAAAAAGTAAGAAAAAAAGTTGCCTTGGCAATTAACTGAAATAAACGAAGTACTAAAATTACTGAAACTGATCATTAAAACTGTAATAAAAAACAAAACAGAAATATAAAAAACTAATAAAATTAAAAATTATCCAGCAAAACATGTCAATCCTTGAGTCTACATATGCATGTCCAAAATGAACATTCACCAAATGCCAAGAGAATATTTTTTTCCTAACAATGTGCATTCAGCATAAATAAAAAATAATATATATATATATATATATATATATATATATATATATATATATGTAATATAATACAATATAATATATATAAATGTGCTGAAATATGCCTCTAAATATATTTTGAATAATATAAAAATAAATTACAGCTTATTCTAGTAATGACATTAATTTGTATAAATATTGATATACAAATATCGTATTGAGATTTAATGCCACAGTGTAAAATCACGTTTAGATTAGATTCAAAAATAAGAGTAGTAACAAGACAATGAAATTGCCAGTAAATGTCATCAGTTCTTCAGACAGTGGCAGCTGTGACAAAAAGTTCAATCCTGTACACTATGTATGAGGTATTATCTTTTACAGCTAACATTGACGGAACTCACTGACAATGGCCTACCATGTGACGTATAGCATCATACAGCAGCTGTCGTCCCGAGGGCTTGTCAAAGTCTCCTACTACCCAGAAAGTCACTGGACGGATGATGCCATCATCTGCAAGTCAGTGAAGAACAGACACATGGGCTTAAGGAAATTACATAGCCGATAGATGCCGTTTCCTCATGCAATCTAAAAAGGTGAGTGAAAATGATGTGAGAAACTGAAAGGATTCTCGCTTGTCTTAGGTTTTAACAATCAAAAAGGTGTATCTGGAGTGCCCAAGCGGCACACAAAGACAGACAGGCAATTTCAACCTAGATACAAACCTGTAAATGTTTGTAAAAGAAAGGTATTACAGGGGACCACAGGATAGAAAGAGATTCTCTTTCATCCATCACACAGTGACAGTTCGGACAGATGACAAATGCACAGCTGTGCGTAAATCAATAGCGAGCTTCAGAAAACTTCTTCACATGGTTAAAAGAAAACAACCACAACAAAAATAAGATGGTAATCTGAAAACTTGCAGACACACTTAAAAAGGAATACTCTGGGACATTTACATCAGTGGCATGCTGTCAATAATTTAGAGAAAAAAAGAAAAAAAAAAACTTATTTACAGGAATGCACTTTAAATGGAAGTTAGGCACGCACCACTGCCAGACCTCCACTGTGTCCTTCTGTCATGTTTATACCGTCAAAACAGCGTTATGGTAAAAAAGATATTTTAAATATTTATAGATGTTTTTTCGAAGATTGCACACTGGCCTGCTAGGCTGCCTTCAACTATAATTGTATTCCCGTGAATGTATTTCCCATTTGTGTACACAAACTGAAATAAACTGAGTCAAAATTATTTCCTGTGGTAATCGACAGCATGCCACAGATGTGGTACACAGACAATAAGTTTTAAATAAGCCGGAATATTCCTTCAAGCAACAGAGAGCGTCATGTTAATGATGGTAATGTAGGCGTTTTCTAGCAATATTTGCACTCCAGCACTACACGTTTAGATGAGATCTATGGGAAGCGGGCTGTCAGTTAAGTGACTATAACAGCTCAATGCAATTACCAGAAGCATCCCTGGTTGACATCCCTGAAAACAGCATTAAAGAAAAAAGAAATGAAGAAACAAATAAAAACAGACAGATATATTTAGTGGTACACAGACAGTTTTGAGGTGTCTAAAGCCAGGTGTTCACTAGCTGCAATTTATTCTGTTCTTCACTAGTGTAGCCTGTCAGATTATACAATGAGGCCTGGTGAGGTTAAAATATCTTGGTTAAAAGCCAAAGCAGATTGAATTCCATTAACTGTCTTTTAATGTCAGACAGTTTCAAATAATGTCAGTCAAGAGTTTGGTCATGATAGACAGCGTTGACGGCTTGATTTGAGTCCGTCATCTTCATTTGCATGTGACTGCTCATTTTCGGAAGCAAACTAATACTATTATAACGCAAAGGGAACACTAAATAATGAGATATTTGTTGCATATCATATAGAAAACAAGTTAGTATCAACTACTATTTATCAGTGAGCATGTCACACTTTGCAAAACGGGACTGCCAATTTCTCTTAAGACAAAAACATTTGATGAAATTTGTCTCGGACAGCAAAATCGCAGTGTTCACCAGGCGATTAATGTAAGATGGATTTACAGATTTCATTAAAGGCCACATAGAGAAACCCTCCATTGTTCATGTTTATATAGGCCAGAGATCAGCAGCAGGTTGGAGGAATAGTGTTTCTCATGGAGATCAATAGCAACAACCCCCTCACCTTTCTTTGTCATGTAGTTCATGCTGTTGGCCACCGCTGCGTTCTTGTCTTTGGTGTCGAGAAAGAGGAAACGTGCATATTCGTCGATAAAATGATTGTCTGGAAAAGAAAAGACTTGTTTTATTTGGAAGTCAGGTCATGCCAAACACTTGGGGAGAAAATGAAACTAAGGTTGTGCTTTGTTCTCAGTTAGAGGTACATTCACATTCCTAATTGAATCCAACCAAAGTCATTTTGAATGCAGCTATTTCTGAACATCCAGTGCTATTTGAGTTCAGATTGAAATGAGTCTTTCTCAGCTTCCAGCAAGACTGCACATATACTATTCAAAAGCTATTAAAATTCAGTTTCATATTCCTCGCGAAAACAAAGCAGTTTATGAATATCATTGCCGAAGCCTCATTTGTACGTCTTTGTAAATAAATGGGCTTTCAAGAACAAACAAGACATTTAGCACAGAATTCCCAATGAGGCACATATTCATTCCTGAAAGCCTGTGAGAGCATACGTGTTGTATATCTCAAACTAACTCGTTTACAGGGAAAACAAGAAATATAGGATTCAACAGTAAAGAACTGCAGAGCAGCAAAACACTGAGAAAACACAATTTTGTTATGAACACATTCAGACAAGTACTCACTGGTGGCAGAAAGGTCCAGATAATTCCTGCTGGTGCTCAGGATTCTGGAATTGATTCGTGGAACAACGTTGGGCTGATTCATGATAAAATCCACCACATCATGGTCACTATTCAGCTCACCCTAAAAAGATTAAGAAAAGCATTTCAAAAGATGACACTTTTGAGAGATAAACTCTCTCTCTCTGTCTAGATAGATAGATAGATCTCTTGCAAATTGACGATGGGTTTGAGCTATTTTTAAGGACAGTACAATAATATGATGTGGTACTTTTTAAAGTAATGTTCCCTAAAAAGGACACCACAGTGACTATGGATGACAGACATGCAATTCTCACCAGATAGACAGTGCGCTGAAAAAAGCTGGTGGTCTCAAGGATCTTGTGCATGACGACAGTCTCCAGTTCATCGGGGTCTAACTGCTCACGTTGTAAAGGCATTCCATTATACAACACCACGGGCAGTGGGCCAACACCAGTCTGTTCATAATATGCCTTTCCCTCCTGTGGAGACATAGAAGATATTACCTCAATAAGGGTTATAGTTACTGGCAGACACAAAGAGCTATTAGCACAGGAACCACCTCTGGCTGACATGGAATCTCTACAGTTGACCAAACATTCTCACATCCACTATATTCAGTCTCTTTAAGCATGGATATGAAATCTTAGATGGGATACTGCTGAAATATTCAAAGCACACAAACACTAGAAAAACAAATCCCTCACTTTTCTGTTGTTGTCGTAGGCAGAGTCAGGTCCCAGGATGCTGCTGATCTCTACATAGGGATATCTCTTCTCTAAAACACCCACCACATGTTCCACCTTCAGTTTGCCTCCACTGGGAACTCTGTTCAATATCTGAAAGACAGAAGATAATCACAACACATCCTTGCTGGACAGTCATTCTACTGTACGCTTCACTAAAATCAATATTTTTTTATGTTTTTTAGTCCACATATAGATTTATAAGCCAGTGTGCTCCTAAACAAAGACAAAAATCACTTGAAGCTGATATAAATAAAATGCATCCAAATGCAATGCAATCCAAAATGCAATCCAAAAGAAAAATGTCTTTTTCTTTTGGAAAAACAGACCATAAATTCTGAGGACTCATCTTACACTCACTAATTGTGTCCTATCAAATGCTCTCTAGAATGAGAATGTCCCTCCCCCAATACCACCTACTTCTGACTAGCAATAATACTGACTATTTAAAAAAAGGGGGGCCTTAGATGCAATTTCATGGGAATAATAACCTCCATGCAGCATAGAAATAACAACCACATAAAACTGTAACCTGTATAAACTGTAGTTATATGACAATGTCAATCCTAAAATAGTGATAATGGAAACACACAATGGAAAACTCATGTCTGTCTACCACTAAATTGTTGTTGTATGAAGCACTGGTGATGATGTTGACTTACAGATATGATAGCGTCAAAGGCCATTTGGCTGTCTACGTCATCAGCGATATAGTTGAAAGCCCGAAGTAGCGCAACACCAGCATCCTGCATCCCATCAACATCATCAGAATCATTCACCACAAACACCACTCCAATTCTGCAGACAGAAACAGAGAAATTACCTACACGACAGAGAAACACTACAACTCCACTGACATGTTACAGAGTTGGCCAACCACTTTAAGCCTATAATGAGAGAGTTCATATACAAAAATAAATTTAAAAAATCCCTTCAGGTTGATTAAAGGGATAGTTCACCAAAATTATCCCATGATTTACTTACCCTCAAGTCATCCTAGGTGTATATGGTATTCTTCTTTCAGAAGAATACAACTGGAGTTATAATAAAAATGCTACAAAAAAAAAACTTTATAATGGCAGTGAATGGCAGTATATTTTTTTGAAATCCATCAAAGTCCATCCATCCATGATAACAGTGATCCACATGGCTCTTGGGGTTTAATAAAGGCCTTCTGAAGTGAAGCGATGCGTTCATGTGGGTGAGTTCAGGGTGAGTTCAGCGTGAGTAAATCAAGGTCTAATTTTCATTTTTGGGAGAACTATCCCTTTAAGTGAGTTAAAAAAATGTCATATTTTATATATTAAGAGACACAGAAAAATAGTTCAATGGAGGGGTGAGAATGACATTGGGAAATGAACAGATTGTACCTGGATGTAGGTTATATTACAGATAATTATGACTGAGGGAGTACCATGGCTCCTATGCATTGTGAGCATGTGCGTTACCACTGTGCCGAAGCTCTGCCATTAATTCACAACTAAAAAATTAATCATGGTCTTGTCATAATGTTCAGCCTTCTTTGAGACTGACCTAAGTGGAATGTTGTTGCTGTAAAACATCTCAGCCACGCTGATCAGCTCAGCCGTGTTCTCATGGGTCGGATCCAGAATCATCACCTGTCAGAACAACACAAGCACACGCTGTAAAATGATTTGCAGAATTCTGGTCTAAGTGGGGTTTACATTGTGAATTGTTAATGTCTGAAGAAAATTGTCACAAAGTGATGTTTACACAGCACTCTGCGATACTCACCAGATTATGGAAATTCTTGCGGATCTGTCGAATGACTCCAGGAAAGGTGGGCCGCAGTAGCTCCTGCACATTAGAGGGCCAGGATGCATACTTGCCATCTGTCTCCAGGTTATTAATCCACTGGAGAAAGAGAGAAAGTGGGATTATTCTCTATTATCTCTCTCCGAAAACAGGTTTGCTTTAAAAAAAACAACAACATGTGGCTCACGTTAACAGCAGGGCTGCGGATGTCCACGGCATAGTCAGAGTCTGAGGGCTGGACGTTGAGTTTGAGGATGTTGTGGATGTAGGGTGTGTCAATGAGCAGACTACGTAGACCCTCCATGACCCTTGCCTCATTCCTCAACACGTCAAAAATGCTACAAAAACACATGATAAACATCAACAAACATCTCACTTTATGGTAAAGTATTATTGTTTTGTTTTTTCAATGAATGCATTAATTTAGCAAGGATGAATTACATGGATAAAAAGTGACAGTAAAGACATTTATGTTAGAAGATTTCCATTTGAAATATAGTACGTTCAAAAGAACAGAATTTATTTATTTATTTTATATATACCTTGACAGAAATAATTACATTTTAAAACATATTAAAATAGGAAACAGTTCTTTTTAATCGTAATAGTATTTCACAAAACTGTATTTTTTTTATCAAATAAATGCCATGGTGAGCATACATTTTTACAGACACCAAACTGTTCTTAGTGTATGATATTATAGTTAAATATTATTATTGTTTTTCTTATTTTTGTTAAATATTTATTATCATTTAAAACAAATATTTTTAGACTTCTGCCAATTATATATACTAAATATAATAAAGTAATATAATAATTTATTGTTGTGTGTTTATAATATAATTTTGTTAAACATACAATATTTTATAAATGGAGTTGTTAGATATCCACTAACAAATCAAATAAATAAACTACTTTATAAAAGAAAAAAAAAACAGTTTCTTACCTGAAAATATCCTGCACATCTAGGTCAATATGGAGTCCATTTATGAACAGAGCAGAGTCTCCTGGCTGGAGACCTAACGTTCCCTTAAAATACTAGAGGAGACATGAGAACATGGGACATTAGGAATGACACACTCATAATTAGCTCTAATATAACCTACCAAGCCCTCTGGGTTGCTAATCCCTTGATGAAACATATGTTTCTGTCACTTCATAGAGCAGAACAGAAGTTGAAAGAGATGCTCAATATGATGTATAATTCAGACAGACTCTTTTGAGCCTCTATATATTCATGCTTTTATCCGTGGCACTCATGTTTGTTATTCACTAAAGGCACATGCATTAGGGCGAGGGAGCTCATTAGAGAAACTTAAAGAGCCTCTATTCGTCATGTTTCCCAGCGTGCAATTACAGTGAGGAATGAGGAGCAGGTCCGTTACACGTCCTCATTACGAGAGGCAAGAAACAGCTTTAATCACAGAAAGCAAATGACCGAAACAATGAACGAAGCCACGTATAAACCACATTTGGCGCAATTACTTCATTCATTTCCTTTTCGGTGACAAAACAAAAGCATTTACATACGTTCCGATACAGAGGAACGGGAAGAAAACAAGCAGAGAGGTGTAGAGGAATGAGTCTCCATTCCATTACCTCCATACAACCAAAACACTTTGCAACTGACACCCTTTCATTTTTTTACACCGGTTTTAATATATGGGAAGAGAGAATCATCGTAAAGACTTTTCTTGGTGAATTATGAGGCAAAAACGAAGACTTGACTGGACTTCTTTGAATCCATTATCTCAGCGGTGCAGACGAAAAACATAGTGAATGAGAATACCTGCTGACGCAACAGCTTTGAGAAGAGGACTTAAGGAACATGAGGGGAAAAAGGACAAAGGTGGCCCTCACCTTTTGATTTTCCTCAATCTCCTTACGGATCTCTGAATTAACCACTGTTTTTGTTAAGGACCTGAGAGAGGAGAGATAAATGTGAGCTTTTACACTGAAATTGATTCATTAGTTCATCATGGCGATTCATTATAATCAAACCTTGAATGCACGCCTAGCATAATCTGCATAAAAATGTCTGTGCTGAGGGTTTTAATCAACGCCGTTTAACTAGATACAGATGAGATCGCTTTCACTGACGTCATGCAAGTCTGCATTCAGAAAGCTTTGAATAAAATAAAAAACACTCTCTCTTTAGAGTCGCTGAGTCAGAGCTGCAGTTAATTGCTCTGGGTGAAACATGACTGCATATTATCCTCCATGATGTCAAGGATCACTTTAACAAAATAGCATTTTAGTGTGGTAGTGTGGGCAGAATATTTTAAATGCATTTGCCAAAAGAAAAAAAAAAACATCTGTGGCTGTGCTGTCTGGGCCAAATAAAGCATATTATTTTCATCATAACTGCTGATGGGTCAATTTTTTTTTCTTCTTAAAGTGTTAATTAAACCTCTTGGAAGGAAGTTAAGTCTTGTTTCCTTTCAAAACTTCCAGCTCGGAGTAAACTTTCTGATGACTTGAGCGGTCTGCTGCCAGAAGTTATGAACTGAAAAGCACTTACAACAACAGAACCAATGAGGATTTTTTATTTTTTTTTTAAACATGGAAAAGTGGATTTTTAAAGTGAAATATAAACTTCACGCTACACATAAACACGTTATGTCACACCTGGTTAGAATACTGTTTCTAGCATCAATTTACTGCTTTTGCTAAAAATGAAATGCTGTGCAAAGTGACAAAATCTCAGCCAATTAGAACATATTCATTGCTAAAGGTGCGTTCACACCATGTTGTAATTACCGTAATTATGGCTTGTAAATATGTTCATGAGCTCGTAGAATTGATAATTACAACTACAAACGGGGAATTCACTGAGAGCTCCGACTTGTACCACATGACAGTGTACCACCTGACTGCTGCAGATTCATTTTGCTGTTGATAGTGTTTCCTATGGTTTTGGTATAGAAGCACATAATTCTGAGTCTGAAGACATGAGCAGCTCCGAGTACAATGTCAAGTGTTCCTCCATAAGTACATCTCATCTCGTAAGTACGGTAATAACGACATGACGTGAACTCAGCAAAAATACAAAGCTAAGTGGAGCATGATTTCGGACCGATGATATTTCAAAACAAAATGTCAAACTAAGAAACCAAACAAAAACCCAGAGGAAACAGGAATTTTTGTTGCTTTATCATGTCTGGCTAGGACTGTAATAGATACACAGATAGTTCTTTACCTGGCTTTGGTAGGGAAGTTCTGGCTCAAATCCTTCATGACATTGAGAGCGTCCACAGAGGGAGCTGCCAGGATACGGGCGGCAGTCTGAAAGCTGAGATCTTGAGGAGGAGGATAATAAATGATAAAGCTAATGTTATTCAAAATTGCATTTCTGCTCTTGAAATATTCAAGATCTCATTTGAAATAGCCATGACCTGTATACGGTATGCCAATTTCTCTTTGATGTGCCAAAGCACTTTTACAGTACTGTTGGGAATATTGCATTCAACTGTGTGTGTGTGTGTGTGTGTGTGTGTGTGTGTGTGTGTGTGTGTGTGTGTGTGTGTGTGTGTGTGTGTGTGTGTGTGTTGGCTCAGAGGTTTTGCTAAATGTGACTAGTCTCTGATGAGTTTACCTTGATAGAGCAGTAATGAGCTCTGGACGAGGGGGAGTTGTGTTTGACAACCACACTTGCCAGCAGAACTACAGCTAATTAAAAATGTGGAAACGGTCCGTTTGTACACCGTCAGAATGAGTATTGAGCAACCCGAGTGCTCCTTTAGTCACAGGTAATACAATTGAGTTTGAAAGGCCTTGATGTAGTGGAAGAATTATAAGTGTGCCAAATATACATTTAAGCAATGGCAAGAAAGGCTCTGCTACCTTAACCGTGTTAAAAACACAGCAAGAGAGACTGTTCAGTCTTCCACTAAAAAACACTTTCATCCAACAAGCAGGCATTAACTGAAAATGTCATATATGGCAGCAGTTCCAACAGTTCAGAAACACCCACCCTGCATCTGCCAAACTTTAAGTGGCGCCATCTCATTGGTGCTGTCAACCAAATGGTTCCGGAGCTCCTTCAGCTGTTCCTTAAGTTCAGGATAAATGGTCCTGACAAATACAACAATATGTGCCATCAAGATATATTGTTATGTAATCTCAAACATAAGAAAGCATTTTAGTCAATGGAGAGTTCGGTTTATGAAAAGTTAATTTACTTGAGTTTGCCAAACAGAAAGCCTTGGACTTCATCCACAGAATCATTTTCACCTATTATGGTGGCATTCGCATCAGCTCCAGCTGTGAAAAGTGGAGAAAAAAGTTTGCTAATTCAAAAGATTTCTGTCTTTAAATTATACAAATATCCAATATAAAGACTGCTATCATACCCTGAACTTGTGTGTCATCTTTGGCTTTGTACTCTTGGTTTTTGATGGCCAGTTCCACTCCATATCCAGAGAGGTGCACTTTACTCTTGCTGGGGTTCTGCATGGGTGAGAGTATATGGAAGACTTTTTTAATCTTAAAATGAAAAGACAAGATTCATTGCATTTGGATTTAACCTATTTTACTTGAATGTATTAAGAGGTTTGATTCTTACAGAGAGAAAGTGCCGTAAAACGTAAGTGATCAGGCCCTTGTTGGCCTTGGCCAACATCAACTGATGGAATCTGGAGAATTCTTTGGTGCCCATCTCAGCATAAAGAATCACAACCGGTGCATCAGGATTGGCTGAGGGGAATTTGTGATCACCTTTGAACAAGTATGGCTTTGGCCTAAAAAGTAAAGAATTTTTTGTGTTTAGGATGGTTATCATGTCATTTTTTTTGTATAAGAGAAAATGTTTGTAAATCTGTTTAAAAAAAGTACAAATATTAAATGTATAGTAGTCTCTCAATTAATAGGAGGACATGAAAACCACATTTACAATAGTTATAACACAATGTTAAAAAAAAATGTTTATGCAGTTTTAGATGGAATTTAGCATGTCCGACATTTAGACTTTCATTGGCTATCATCTGTACAAATATATAGATTTAACTTAATTTATGCTTATTAATTCTAGCATTACAAATCTGAAAGTGCATTATTTACTTCCTGTCCTAATTAAAAAAAAAATTCAAGCATACCAAAGATATTGTCCATTTAAAAAGGAATTGTGTGAGTCACTCCACCAGATTAACTAAAATATTTTGGTGGATATTGGTAAATTCATTCAATGTTTTTTCAGTCATTTTTACTTGAGCTTTGTAGGTCATGTTGGATGGAAGGATGCAGCAGGTCTTGCTGTTACTCACCGTTCTAAGGCATTATCCAGCATGACTTTAAGTTTTTCAGTATCACAAGATGTCTGTCCATGTATGTTGAAAAACGCTTTACAGCCAGACGGAGGAGGCTCATTAGATGCGATCTACATGCACAAACAGCACATAACACGTCAAGTCAAACAGGTTTTATCCAGATTTACTTAGAGTTTACATTAAACAGCTGTGGAGGTGCATCATTCACCTGCTGGCTGGAATGGACGGTGGATGAGTAGGCCCTCAAAGATAAGGCGAATTTCAGCAGGTTAAGCTGCACTGGGCTCAGCAGCGCACTGGCTCTCTTCAGGATCAGATCGTAGTAAGCCAGATCCGTATCTGAAATATAGAGAACAGTCCTGTAATCTGGCCATCCACATTTCAAGAGCAACAACACATTTTTATTAACTTTAATAAATTAATTTTAAAGAGTTAGTTCAACCCCCAAAAGAAAATTTGAAATCTGTCATCAATTACTTACCCTGATGTCAATCCAAACCCAAAATACTTTATTTTTATTGAAATCTGAGAGATTTCTGTCCCTCTTTTGAAAGTCTATTGACATAAAACTCTGAAGGTTCAAAATGTTCATATAGATTGGGGTTTAGCGGTTTAATCCAAGTCTTCTGAACAAGTTTGCTGAACAATCTTTATATGTGAAGAAAAGTGTGAATTACATCTGTTCATCATTTAAACCGATAGTGTTGCTTCGGAAGACTTGTATTAAATCGTTCAATTCGTATGGATTTATTTTATGATATCTTAATGAATGCCTTGAAGCGTGAGAGTTTATGGTGAACTGACTTTCAATGGAGGGACAGAAATCTCTCAGATTTCACTAAAAAGATCTTCTTTTGCATTTCAAAGATGAACGATCAAGCATAGTCAGTTCTGGCAGGTCACGTTAGTAAAGCTCGCATCAGCTCTAAGATGATCCATTTCTACCTAGGAATACGACACCTATCACTGTATACATATATAAGCTCCTTCAGTATTATCAGCAGCAATCGTGTTTCTCAGGAGCTAATTACTCTCATCCATCCCCAGCTCCTCCTCTCGTCAGTCAGGATTTGGCATTCTGATTTCCCTTGATTCAGAATAAATTGTCGAATTATGTTGTACTTTAAAATCTTGAATCAATGATATGTGGAATTAGGGATGCACCGATACCGAAACCAGTATCGGTATCGGGCCCGATGCTGAGCTCATGTGCTCGTACTCGTTTAAAAATGCTGAGCCAAGCGTAATAGCACGGCAGGCTACGTTACCTTTCGAGAACGTTCACTTAAGCTCTTGGCGAGTATCCCAGTAAACAAAGTCGGTTATATCTCAAGTGAACGCAGACAGTATATTCAAATGGGGTCCGTGCGTTCGGTCTTAAAGGGGCAGCAGTTTAATAAATCTGCTGCTGTACTCACTGCTCTTGACTAAATAGGCTACCCTTTTCAACTTCACAAACTTCACATCTATATTTAATTTATACAGTAAAGAATATGCAATGTTTTTTCACATTTGACTACTTTTTATTCAAATTTCTGTACCTGTTAGATCTACCCGAAAAACTCTAAAAACACTGTTTATTTCATTTGTAGCTTTTCTTTGTTCTATTGTATTTATTTGTGCCATTTCTGTTAAATATGTGTAATTTGATTATTTATTCTTATTTTACTACTGACTGCTTTAAATTCTTTTAAATTCACATTAATTAGGCTGGTAGTTTTTGTAGTACTAAAATTGGAATAAAGAATTGATATTTCACTGGTGTCTAAACATTTGTACCACTGAGCCAATCCTCAGCACTGAGCCCTTCTGGAGCTGCTCTAAATAAGTGATGTGCTATTAAATGAAATATAAAATATGATAGAGCAATAGAATGAACAGTGAAAGTAACAGAAGCTCATACAATGCATTTTAGCAGGTTTAATTAAGCATGAAAGTAACTGAAGGAAATAAATATTTCTTGCCCAGAACAGAACCATACCGCCAATCCAAACTGTATGCTTGTCAATCATATTTGACGATAGTGGTCCTGAGAGAAAAAGTAGTGGGTTAAAGTGGGTTGGGAACGACATGAGGGTGAGTGACTGATGTAAGAATTTTCATTTTTGGGTGAACTTACCCCTTTAGTTAAGTTAGTTTGGTAGAGCAAAAAACTGCATAAAAGTATGCAATATTTTAGTATATGATATTCAGTACAACAGCACTCTTGCACATGTGATATTACTTAAATATCAAATATAAGATCTCAAAGGCTTCATAACAAATAAGCAAACAGGCTGACAAGCCTTTGCATGAGTAAGAAGTAAAAGTAAAAGATGGGATTCATATCAAATATTACCATCATGTTCATTCTCAATATTTTGATTAGCTTCTACAAAGTTCCAGAACTTCTCCTGACTCTCTTCAGCAAGAAACTCACTGTAAAATATAATGGCATTTTTATTAATAGTAAACCGGAAGATAAAACTATATATTAAACATGCTGTCATCCATGATGCTGTCTTTCAAGCTAACCTGGCCTCCAGCAGGAGTGGTGTAGAGGGCCATTTAGCTGTCAGTGTTGTTGTAACGGCTTTCGAGTCCCCATTGACAGAGTTGACAGAGGCCAGAGCCAGCAGTGCAGCACACAGCATCCACATCTTCCCACAAAAGCCTGAGAAAATTAAACCGGTTAGTCTCTGCCTTGAAGAGGGGACTCACAGAAGTTATAGCACACCAATAATGCTCCAGAAGCTGGAGTGGGTAAACATTTCAAATATGACAAAGAAAGTGAAACAAACTTTGAAACTGTTCCTTTTAACTACATTACATACAAGACACAAACGGACGCAAAAGACTAACAAGCTATCATAATAAATCGCATTTATATATAGGATCTCACAAGGGTATTCAATGATAGCATTATGTTTATGCGTTGTTTTGTATTTCACTTCATTTGACAGCTTGAAGAGGACAGTGCGATCTGACTCTAAGCCAATCAGAGCTCTCGGCGTGGACATTAAGATTAGCGTCATCCAATTAGCGTTCTCGTCGAGCTGTAGTTCCGGGTTCTTCTTAACTTCCTGCATTATAACAAATTATTTCAAAGCATATTTTAAGAGGATAGATGACATGTATATTTATATCGTCAAACTAGCACTCAAATAACATGAAAACACACCGAGCAAAAACAACTGGTATCATATTTTGACATATTTAAAAATAATGCGAACGATTTATAATGGATTTTAAGATAGCGAGAATGAGGTGCGATTTAATTGAAACACGAATAGAAAATAATATCAAGAAACGAATCTAACAAGAAGAGTCCAGCGTTTAAATGAGCTTTTCTTTGTAACGCACTGCCAGTATAACGTTACCTGGGCAAGCATGACTTATCACATGCATTTGCTTCGACCTAGTTGCAAAATGCATGATGTGACGTATATAATACAGACTATTATCGCAATAAATGTAATGCGACAGAATTATGCTGAGGTTAAAGTGAGTAATCATACCAGCACCGGCTTCTGAATCTGCTTCGTGAGATGCCATGTTTGGACGGTGTAAGTGGTCCATTCTACGGTTCATGTGTGCGTCCTGCTCTTTGTGCCTTTCCAGAAAAAAATAGCTTTAAGCATATGCAAAATACCATCATACTATAATTGTCACATTAACAAATGTAGTAATAAAATATAATATCTTATTGGTTGACACATATCATTAATATGATTAAAGAGAACAACATACTGCAATGTTTTTCGCTGGCTATACGCTAGACAGCTTATGTGTCATAGACGCCATTTTGGCTCAAGAAGACCGCGCAGGAGCCTTTAAAGGCATAGTTCACCCACTCACTCTCAAATTGTTCCAAACCTGGATGAATTTCTTTCTTCTGCTGAACACAAACAATATATTTAGAAGAATATGGGTAACTAAACATTTGATGGACCCCATAGTCAGTCAATGGGCCTCATCAACTGTTTGGTTACCCATATTCTTCAAAATATATTATTTTGTGTTCAGTAGAAGAAATAAATTCATACAGGTTTGCAACAACTTTCAGAAGTTTCAGTATTGGGTGAACTATCCCTTTAACTCACAGATTTAAACGTGCAAAAATGGAAATTGGATTTTTAGCGATAAAGCATTAAGATAACAACGAAACGCATCACTGTTTTGCTTTCCATCGCTTTACTGTGTATGATGCCTATTTTCGTGCTTCTATATTTTAATATGTTTTTTAAACAGCTGCCTCACTAATTTCGTGACCCCACGAAATTTATTCCACTGACACACAGCCTATTTTTACATTTTATCATTTAGCAGACACTTTTATCCATAAGGACTTACAAATGAGGAGAGCAATATCAAACAAATCAACGATAGAGCAACAATATGTAAAGTGTGCAGACATTGCACAACATTGTGCAGATCATCTTATACCAAACTGATTCTGAATTCACTGATGCATACACAAAATTGGCAGCCACATTGTCAAAGTGTGATCAATTAGCATGTTTTATGTTCCCTTGTACACTGAAAGATTTTTCATACCTCATGAACTCAAATGCACCTTGTGCAAGTATAACTCACCGCCCCTTGGGTAAATTCAGCCTAAAAACAGGGGTTGAATGATTTGGTTCCACCTAAGTGTCCCTATTTAATTTCCCATGGGCTTTGTGACCCCTGCATGACAATAAAGAGGAGGAACAATTCAAACAATAATGCTTGATTGTTAATTATGCAAACTTTACCTGAATTGAGCTGGATGATGACATCACTGGTTTATCTGATTCAACTTCATCTCATAATGATGAATAAGTACACTGAATAAGCACAATTATGGTCTTCTCTTGAGTTGCTTTACAGCAGAATTTGAATTAGTCTCATATTTGAGGATGTCATTGATCATCATTATCCTGTTTATGCCTGTAAAACTGCTTTGAAACAATCTATATAAAAGCATTATAAATGTGGAAATAAAGGATGTATAACTTCAAAAAGGCTTTATGCCTAGTTCGGTTGAAACTTTTTTAGAATTGACACATCTGATTTTATTAAGCAACACAAGTCTCTCATTGTAAATATTTGATTCTCAATCATCTTGTCAGAGGAAATAAACATCTAGATTTTAATATGATACTTATCCCTTTTGGGATTAACAAAGTTGCATTTTACATGTTTATCTTGCATTACAAATTATCTAAATGCTTTCAGGCTGTTAGCAAAGATCGGAAACTTCAATTGGGAAGATTTTTTTTATTACCAGAATTCTACATCAAACAAAAGACTAATTGCATAGCATTTTGAGACACGGCTTCCAAGCCTTAGGCGATTCTCATATTTGCCAATTCTGCCTGCTTCTACCCAAAATGAGAATTAAACAGTCTGCAGAGACGCTCTGATGCTGCTAAACAGCTCAATGCCACTGCCGGGTTAGATGCCAAAATACATGCTCTTTTTTATCAATATCGGACATGTTTGGACACCCTGGATCTGCTTGGCTATTACCACCCAAGCTTGAACTGACAAGGGCATGCTTGATATTTCAGCCGGATATTTATACATGCTTCCATTGGCCTTTTTTTGGGGTAGAGCAACACACCCGGTGAAATTGTGGCAGAAATTGCATCCGTCTGGCATCAAATTAAACTGTAGATCAAGTGTGACAGGTCAAAGTGTGCTTCTAAGGGGACAGGGAGCCCTGGGTGCTTTATGGGGTCAAGGTGGCTCCATTATGCATTAGCCCGTGGACAGAAAAGTAGGGCAAAGCCGCTCGCCTCTTGCCGCAGTGGCTGTTAACCTTTCCGCTGGATTGCCCACCTTTTATCTCTGAGGGGGGCTGTAAAACCAGCAGCCTGCTGCGAAAGGGGTCTGCTCGTAAAAATCAATTACCCTGATTAAGAGGCGATTTGCACAAGTCCTTCAAAGCCAACAATGCGATTCAGAACAGAGTTTAATATTCAGTAAAATTTCAACTCTCGACACTGAATTCCACAAGAAGAAGTGCTATGGGGAAAAACCCGAGAAACAGATTTCGAGGGGAATAACAATGGAGTCTGAAAGCTTTTCGAGGATCATCATGTTTCCATGGCACTGACTTTTTCCCCGGTGCTAAATTATATGTCTCACTTTTAAAAGTCAAGTAAGGACCTCCCGCATAAAAGGTGAAGACTTTCAATTGATGACTAATGGTTAAAGATCAGTGCCGCTAAAACCTAATTTACTGTGACGAGCTTTAAATGAAGCCATTTGAGGTGATTTTGTGATACAATCGGGGCAGGAACCTCTTTAGATGCAGAGAGGGAGGTGTCGCCTCCCTCAGTATTATTATTTAGCTATTATTATATACACTCTAAAAATGCTGGGTTGTTTCAATGTTTGGGTCAAATGTTAGCGCAAATTACATTTTTAAACCCAGCGGTTGGGTTTGTCCATTTTTGACCCAAACATGGGTTTGAGTTAGGTTAGGGTTGATGTAGTGTATTATTTGTTATTTAGCTAAAACTGTCCCATGTATGTTCTGTATTGGTTTAGTTCTAGAATCTAGAACAAAGGAACACAATGACTGACAGATAATTAGAATCTAGATCCTGTAATTACCCGTCAATCATTATGTGGTCCTTTGCTTTTAATCCCTGAGTTATCCTCTGTTCTTTGTTTTGTGTTGAAGTTATGTCTGTTGTGTTTTTGCATCGGCCTTCCTGGATTAAATACTGTTTATTGTTCATTCTGCATCATGCATTTCTCCTTTTTGGATTTACTATCGCAACACCTGACCAAAACTTAAACCATAAAAATGCCTACTTGAACTAAAATAATCATTAACTGAAATAAAAAAGAATATTTTACACTTATTTTATTTCAGTTGCCAAGGATACATTTTTCATTTTCCTTTAAGGTGAAGGACTAAAATAACAAAATAAACTAAAACTTCCTCACACACACACACACACACACACACACACACACACACACACACACACACACACATATATGAAGACTTCAGATGCAAAAGCTAACTCCGTCTAAAGTTTTTGTTTAATATTAACATTTTTATCAGGCTTTTTTTTATAAGTTTCTACCCAAGTACTGGCATTTATGAATGGGCTGAGGCTGGGATTTAGTGAGTTTGAAGTGAAAGTATTTAATGAACGTATACTATGTGCGGAGAGCATTCACTCAATATTATTATCTCATTTTTGACAGAGGTGGCTTTATATTTTATATATATATATATATATATATATATATATATATATATATATATATATATATACACACACACACCCACATATATATAGAAAATAAAGTCGGGTGAGAACGCGACGTCAGATGGATTTCAACATCCTATGTCGGAAAGACGTTGGATTTTGGTTGGAATTGAAAGTCAAGTTGAGGTCAGAACCCGACTGATGATAGTTTCTGACGTAAACCCGATTTACTTTTTCAACCACAATACGTCTGTCCAACGTTGGAGATTGACGTCAATTTGATGTTGGATTCTGACATCAACCTGATTTTCATTTTCAACGTTGAGTTTGGTCTTCTAAATGCAAATTTTGTCATTGTTTTGGAACACGCTAGCTTATAGACAACAGTACGGCTAACATATTCATAAAAGCCAAAAAACTTTTCATCGAGACTTTAAACAGGGCACTATTTGAGGGAACAGCCATTTGGGTGTCCGAAACCATTGTGGACGTTATTGAGTGCACAATCTCACGTTCAATCCCACTACTGAAACTGTGTTCTAGAAAATTTGATATTGATATGAGGGTATAGGGGCGATTTCGGACACAATCAATATCTGATTTAATGTGAATATTATTACTAGTTTTCTAGAAAATTTAATATTGATATGAGGGTATAGGGGCGATTTCGGACACAATCAATATCTGATTAATGTGAATATTTTTACTAGTATTCTAGAAAATTTGATATTGATATGAGGGTATAGGGGCGATTTCGGACACAACCAATATCTGATTAATGTGAATATTATTACTAGTTTTCTTGACTAGATGTCATCCTTTTTTCTAGGCTGTTACAATGGGGTCCCCATATATACACACGCACAAGACAAGTATAAAAATCAATACTAGATCCCATTGACTTTCAATGAATACGAGACACAATATATCTTCTTTTGTGTTCCATATAGAAGAAAGTAAGTTATACAGGTTTGTTATGCAAAACTGTAAAAAGTAATCAGTTGACTTAACTTAAAAAAATCGAGGAAAACCGTTGCCTTAAAATTATTCAGTAAATAAACCTCACACTTAAACGAAAACATTAAGTAATGTGCAATTTTCAAGTTCTTTAAAAAAACTTGGTCCACTCAAGTGCTGAATATCTGGATACATGCTTGGATAATTTTAGGCTCTTTTTGTTTTAATAAATTCAAAAAGCTGCTGAAGCCAGTGGTTAATTGTTGAGCTCAAAACAAAAGTATGTTGTTTGCCTTCATTGTCTAGGTTCAATATTATTGTGCAGAGCTATAGAAATTATCCTCATTCTTTTCCCAACCACTTCATCTTCTCTTTATATGGTGTATTTTGTAATACGGGAAATTCTTATTATATCCTGGCAGAACAATGGCCCGGGTGCAAGTGATTCTTGACGTGGCTCTTGTCCAAGAGACACAGTGTGGCAATTCATTACCCCTGCAGAACTCAGAGGAGCCGGAGTGATTACCCCCATCCATTTCAGACAATAATGGCTGCTGATACGGTGCTTCTCCGCCATTCAATTCAACAGGACAAAGAAGCGTGTCTTGATATCCGTGCCAGGAGATATTTTGTAATTACCAGGGAGAGCGCTCTCGTCTGAGTCAGCTGGTTCTGTAGCATAGCCGAGGTTTCAGCGCTGTGTGTGGTGAGATGCTGCCTGTCAGCTCTGTGTTTGAGCTTCAAATGGTTATTCCTGCAGTGCATTTTCATTTCATTTCATTTCACTTTTGAGTTGGAAAAAATATCAAACTGTCAATAGATCAAAATGGAAATCATAGTAATTGTTTTTATTATATCAAAATTCCATTCAAGTGTAAGACATTTTATGTTTTTGAAAGTCTTATGCCCAACTGGTTGCATGCAATACAGTACAGTAATACTGTAAAAATACTATTACCATTTAAAATAACTGTTCTAATTTTTAAACATTTGTATAAAATAATTACATATTTTTTTCTATATAATATCTTTTCTAAATGTAGTTTGAATGAACGTTGCCAGTTTTGCCATGTCAAACCAGAAAAAAATGGGATTTAATTAGAAATAATAACTATTTATTTAATACTTATATATATATATATATATATATATATATATATTTAATTTCTTTAATCAAAAGATTTCAAACAAAATGTCTTCTTGTTATTGCTTCATAATAATTTTACAGGTTTTCATGGTCCTCAATATCACCTTCCATCATCTAATATTTCTTTAACAAACAAAAGCTCCGATCTTAATGACATGATCCTCCAGGAACTCAAATTTCTTCTAAGTATAAGCTATGGATTTTAATAAATAAATCTGAAAAGATATGTTACTACATGGGGGTTAATACAGTTGTTATCAAAATTATTCATATAAAATGTTTCAAGTGGTTTCCCCAATTTCAACTGAATATGCAACTTTTAATGACTTCTGCAGTCTCAAAATTATCCAACCCCCTGAATAGAATACCTCATAACAGCATTAATCTGCAAAACTGGTGTTGTCTCAAGCACACCTGATGCAACTAATCAAGGGCTTCATTAGTTGCACCAGGGTTGCTTGAGCTAGAACACATGAAATATCTGAACTGGCTAGGTTTGTTAAGTGTCACGTTTGACTCCATGTTAGAAATATGGCTAAGTCAAAAGAATGGCCCAAAAAGTTAAGTGAAGACCTGGAAGATTCTACAGTGGTGATCACAGTCTCCTGATTTGAACCCCATAGACAATCTATGGTGGGATTTGAAGAAGGCGGTTGCAGCACGCAAACCTTTTTGAACTTGTGAGGCCATTGCTCATGAGGAATGCTGCCGTACAAAGGCAAAAGACCGTAAATTCGTTTTAGGTCGATATTTTTGCCACATTCAAGACCTCCTTTATCTTGTGGATTTCGAGAAAATAATGGGTTGTCTTAACAGTAATTTCCAAAAGCCCATGAGAAGCCAAGGCAGAACATCTAACACCAGTTACTGCTCTTTGCCTTTGTTTTGCCTTTACTGAAAACACGCAGAACACAGAAGGTTGTGCTATAAATGCAAATTATTCGTCTAGGTAGTCCAGAACGCGCTCGCCACTGAGTCTCAGTGGGGAAAGGACTGCGTTCGTACTTCGTAGGCTACTTTTCGTGAACGTACGAGGAGCGTGACACTTTTGAATACTAGCTACAGGCCTATTCCAGTCCCCGGGTCGAATGTGCGCGAGGATCTGTTTTATCGTGATCATTTTGAACGCGTGTTTAAGCAAGTCTTATGCCACTCGGTACCAATTGAAGATACTATGGAGGTATTTGTCATGTCTGATGTATTTATAATGCCACCAGAATGCAACCAAAGCACAGGATAGCTATAAGTAGATGTCTGTTTAATTGTAAATCATACAAAATAAATGCCATGATCACTAGATTTTATACAGGTGTTACTATAATGATTTTGTTAATGGTGATCAGCAACCAATTGATAATCTGGAAGTTAGGTAACTGCCTTTTGCCTTGGCATGACTTCTCGCTTTTTGCTGACAATACAAAGGCAGTAACTTTAAAATAGTGGTCAAAAGTTTGAGCTCAATATTTTTTAATGTAGATAATTTTCATTAAAACATCTAATCAGATTTCCAGTGTTCTTCTACCTATAATTAATTTGGCGGGACAAATCTTTAACTAGTAATTTTTCTCAGTTCCACACTCTAGCGAATTAAGTATTTTGCCTTTGTAGGGCAGAATGGGCTAAGACTCCTCAGAAATCCTACCAGAAGCTGGTGTCTGGTTATACATCTCATTTTCAGCAGGTCATAACAGCAAAAGGGTGCTCTACTAAGTACAAAAAATGCTTGCCATGTAGGGGTTGAATAATTTTGAGACCACATAAGTCATTAAAAGTTGCATTTCAGTGGAATTTGGGGAAACCACTTTCATTTGATGTGTTGAGCTATTTCAATTGCTTTTGTTTGATTTGTTCATTACAAACAGCTGAAAGTCTGTACATTTTGCTAATAAACCTGATTTGCAATGGGGGTTGAATAATTTGGATTACAACTGTATATTCCATTGAAGTGCATTACTATAACCACTTTTTCATTCATTTTCACAAACTGTCAAAGAAGAGTCAAATTGATTGTCTATATTAATGTCAATGAAATGAAAAATAATCCATAATATAGGCTACCTTAATTGTGCTTGTGCGACACTTTCCCTGAGCACCTCTGTAATAAATGAAAATAAAGACAGGAAGCATTGACATGTTTATATAAAAATGATTTTTTTAATGGTGTATTTGACGATCCATTGTTGAAATTATGAGAAAAATACCCCAGATCAGATGAATTGGATGTGATGAATAAATGCACCCGTGAACAGAGCTCAAAGATTCGCTAGTGTTGCTCTCGCACTCAACAAACGCACATTCTTTCAAACAGATTTTGAGTCACTTTGCTAGACTCACATAAGGTCGGAAACATACTCTACAATAGTAGGTGAAGGCAAATGCATCTAGCTTAATTTTAGATACTGCTGTGTTCTGAAAACAGTCTGAGTGCAATCCATTCAAATGTGTGGCATTCTCAGAATTACTACAAGAGGTGCTATAGCATAAACTGTTAGTCTGTTTTCTTTTTCAGGTCAACTACCGCAATGGCTGAGCAATAGTTTGAAGGGAATCTAACTGAGCAAATAAAAGTTAAACCATCTACATCAGGTGTCTCCAACCCTGCTCCTGGAGAGCAACTGTCCTGTAGATTTTAGCTCCAACCCCAATCAAACACACCTGGACCAGCTAATCAAGCTGTTCAGGATTACTTGATAATTACAGGAATGTGTGTTGGAACAGGGTTGGAACTGAAATCTGCAGGACAGTAGCTCTCCAGGAGCAGGGTTGGAGATCCCTTATCTACATGTGTAGCGAGTTACCTGAATAACACATCCGTTTTAATGGCACAGTCATGAAACCTAAAACCAAATTTTCTGAGATTTTAACAGAGGTATGTGTGTTGAACACCATTGAGACAATGTTAGCATCTGTTAGATTTAATAGTAGGGTGAAAATGGTTAAAATTTAGTTTTTCCTCGCTATTTTCGTCTTCCGGGTTTAAAATCTTCATCGCAGGCTGTGACGTGGCAGAGCACAGTGTAGTGCGTTGATGACTCATCGGTCTCTCATAATTATTAATGAGACTGAGTTTTTATATCCTATGAGAAGACACTGTCTCTTAATTATTCATGACACCACGTGGATCTTTCCACAGACATGTCAAACTGTAGGTGCGTTCCATTCGACCGTAAGTGGACTGCGAAGTGGACTTCACAGGGTATTTCGCCATCTTAAGTGAGATTCCAATCCGAAGGGAATGAACATGTTCTGTTCGAAGGGCACTGCAAACGACGTAGGGAATAAGGGAACATCGATACATCACTTCACAGGAAGTGGAGAGCGAAAATCAACCAACTGTCATTGTGCATCGCGTCACCAGTCTGAACTAACCATAGAGCAGAGCCGTTGGAAGAGATTTTAAATTTAAATTTCTAACGGCTCATAGTTCACGTATGCATTGAGTATTCATAAATATTGTTATTATTATACAAACTAGAGTATTTATGAACGGTTGGGGTGATTAATGTATCTTTGGGCCTATTATATGATTTTAAATTAGAAAGTAAATTAAAAAAATGTATTCAGTTATATCATAATCTGCTTGACCCTGTTGTTGCCTTTCTTTGATGACGTTGCAGGGCATTCCAAATGAGTGATTATTGTCAGCGAAGTCCACTTCAACTGATGTACCGTGTTCAGGGAGTAGGGAGCAGTGAACACTGCGTAGGGACCCTGTCAAATGGAACGCACCTTGTGATATCGCGTAGTAAAGGAGAGACAATCATGGGAAGCAAGTGTATATTTTCGTGGTGCAAAAGTCAAAGTGGGTTGAATATATTTCCCCGCGATGCTGCCAGGGCTAGACTCTGGCTCCGGGCGGTTGGTTGGCCATCAACCACGGACACATCTAATAAGTTACGTGTGCCGCAAACATTTTATCCGAGAGAGCTTCGACAACTGGAGAATGGTGGACTTCGGCGTTGTCGATGACCAATGCATGTTACGTCTTGCGAGTAATGCAGTAGGCCTACCAAGTCCTGAGGACTTTTCTATCACTTCAGAGGTATGTGTGTGTCTAAAATGTAACCCTGGTCATTTTACTTGCCTTTTGTTAAATAAGCGGTCGTTATGAACACTTTAGATATTTCGATAATATATCAATTGTATGCTTAATGCGGGAGACTTGTGAATGTGTAGTGTTGACGTGCGGGCCGGGCGACACCGTGTGGTGCCTGTGTGTGTGTGTGTGTGTGTGTGTGTGTACGTGCTTCTGTTCAGGCAGGCGAGCCTGCGAAATGATTCGGGGTCAGAGAGAGAAGCGGTAGGATGTGTGTTTGGACGAACGACTGAAAACTCTGAAATTATTGTTCATTATTGATCGTACATTGTACAGAGGTCAAAATTATTGTACATATACGATAATTATCGTACATCTGGGAACACTGCTGGCTGATGACAGTACCCCCTCTCCCCTGCCGTGCCACACCCACTCCCTCCCTTCTTCTCACAGCCATCCACGCCCATTTAAGTTGCATTTTTCAAAAAGATTATTGTGAGCTAGACTTGAGCTGAAAGAGGGGGGTTTCATGACCCTTTAATTTGTTGTCCCTGGCTTTGAATATTTGAATTTGTTACTACCACTGTAGAGTATGCTTCTGACCTAATACTTGACAGTGATCAATTTTAAAGCACAACAATTCTCTACTCTGATTAGCTGTACGTCATTGGTGAATTAAGACTTAAAAACATTTGGTCACCAAACTATTTTGCAATGAGACCAACATTTACTACAACCCACAGAGGGTTTCCATTAAGACAGCATATCAGCTGAAGGGAATGACAGCATCACATCAAGATATTAATAAAGGTCTTCATCATTCATGAGTTATGCAGATCGTTCATGATAAGACGTTTGTTCCTGTATAACATAACACTTTATGTTTGGTTAAATATGCAGTAGGGGAAGAGTAGTCTGTCTTTATGGTTACTGAGAAAATAAATTCCCATTGCAGAGCAATAAGTAAAGTAAAATGTCCCTCATAACACCTTAAGAGTCAGTTAAACAGGAAGGACACATTTCCAGTGGGGTAATTCTCCCTTATACCTTATTCGCATACTGTTTACTCTGATGTTGTTGTGTGTAGTCAACTCAAAGGGACAGTTCATCCCGGATAAATGACAATTCTGTCAGTATTTACTCTCTCGAGTCGTTTCAAATCTGTATTACTTTCTTTTCTCAGTGAAACTTAAAAGAAGATGGCTTGCAGGATGTTCACGGTGCTCTTTTATATACAATGAAAGTGAATGAGGACTGGAGCTGTCAAGCTCCAAAAGTGACAAAAAACAGTCAATATGACTTAAGTGACTTGGGATACACTTGAATACTTTAAATATAGTGCACAAGTCTGTATGACTTTATCCATTTCTAGTAATTTTTTGTCAGTTTTCCCCACTTACCTTCATTTGCAAGGAAAAGAGCAGCTTGAGCATTCTGCAAACATCTCGTTTTTGGGTCATACAGGTTGGGACTGAGTAAGTAATAACAGAATTGTCATTTCTCAGGGTGAACTACTCCTTTAACAACAAACAACTCAAAGTTAACAAATATATGCATAAGGGGAGAGATGTGACATCATTATTCTCCCCTTACTGGCAACAGTTTCAGTCCCTGAGGACCATGGCAAGTGATTGGTCATGAAACACAAACTTGCACACATTCGCAAAGAACAAAGTAACACCCAATTATGCTTGCATACTAAAAACAGTCATCCTCAATAGAATATTTAAAATCTCAAACACACAGACAGTCATCCTCCATCTACCCGCATACTAAATAATGAGTAGTCTCTGGGAATTGGGAATGGTGGTGACATTTATAAAGGCTGCGTTTGCTGCTTCTTCCTTCTGCTTGCGTTTCACAAGCTCTCTCTTTCACATACACATTCACACAAACTCTACGACGCTCCTGTTATTGACTGACATACGGGCGTCATTACTGAGTCAATCGCATTTAGAGAGCTCTATCCTTACTAAGGGTAAAATAAGACACAGTTTCCTCTTTGGATCTCCACCAGTTTCCCAACTCGGCTACCAAGAAATGGCCTGGATTGGGTGCTGATGACAACCTAGAACCTAGACATCTGTCTGATCGGACAAACGAAAGACCTCTCGCATTCGGCAAGTTTATATTAGTACACTTAGCTCACAGGGATTTTCTCGTACAGTATGCTGAAAGCTTAAATAATGGCTATGGTCCACATGTGGTCTGTCCAACGAAATTTGCAGCCGACGTGCAAATACACACAAAAAAGGACAATAGAACAGACCTTTTCAAGTCATCACTGATTATGAAAAGCTAATAAATTGCATCCAATAAGTGTTAGGCAGCTCTGTTGGTCTCAGTGCTGTGAGTTTTACCTCTTTGAGGGACGAAAAATCCCTTTTAAAAAATAATATAATTCAATGAAATTAGACCATAATAAACTAAAAAATAAAGAGACAGACCGTTACCGTCACAAGTTCATGGCTGAAATGGCAGCAGACATTTAAGCAAATACCTCTATACAATTTCATTCGGTTCATTCTTTTAAAATCTGCAGTGAATATAATTTCAATAATTTTTATGTTTTTTCCTTCTGTGGGCGATTGCGCCTGTAGAAGTCTTCACCTCTTAGTTTTAAGATCAGGCTCAGTGCTTTAAGTTAGTCAGTCACATTTCTGACCAGGCACGCAAAGTCTTTGCGGTACCAGTTGTCCTGCATTTGGAGTCCTCCCACTCCGAGACGACCGAAGGATATCCTGGAGCACAACAGAAGGGGGGAGGGCCGTATTTGATGGTGGCGCTAAAGTTCTGTCTCTTTCTCGTTTGCCATTTTCCTCTCCCGCTTGATTGGACCTGGGGATCGGATTCTTTTCCTCCTCGTCAACCTGTATTTCTCGTCCCCCTCCCCCCAGCACTGCTACCAGCGGTTGATGATGTGATTCATGTAGTCCTCTGTGGGCAATCGGGATGCTTCAGACTCTGGCGCGTCATCCCTGAAATTAGGATCTGAGCTGGGCGTCCGACGAAAGGGAAAGAGGGCGGGTTGGTTCTTTAGGCGTTGCTCTCTTCGCTCCAGTTGTCGCTTGTACATGTAGCGCTGCTGAAAAAGATCCCTGGCGTAGTCATACAACTGCATGTCCAGGTCGTTCAGCTCCTCGATCCGCTGCACCGTGTCGTTGTCCAGGTCCACGCCAGCGGCCCGCGTGCTGTTGTACTGCATGAAGGGCCGGATGAACTTGAGGTGGAAGGTCCGTTCGAACAAGTACTGCGTTTTGCGCTGGTACTCAGTCAAGCCGAAGAAGGCCATGTCTCGCAGGTTCTTCTTAGCCGACTCGAGTAGCACCTGCGCACGCTTCTTTTCCGGGATGAAAGACATGTTGTAGCAGCCCACCAGGCTGAGGTCGGCCAGCATGCGCACCTGTCGGTTATTCGCCAGGTTGTACGGACAGTCCATGAACTGCTGTAACGTGCAGCCCGACCAGTCGGTGCCCTCGTAGCAAGGGGGCAGCTCCTCCGGTGTGGGGGTTCGCCCGTCACACATGTGCAGGGAGGTTTTCCACGTGGCCCCGCGCTGGACGTGTCTCCATTCGCTCAGGTAGCGAGACACGGGGTCCCGTAACAGGGTGATGTAATAGAACTTCCTGTAGGATGAGAAGGGACGGAGAAATGATTAGGACACAAGTAAATAGGAAAATGTCTGAATCAAAACAAACTAAGTGCATATCTCAGATTTTACTTGTGTCTACAAAATTTTTCCGCCATTTAACATTTTCGGTAAAAAAATCTCCACCTATGCTGTTTGTCCGATTTATACAATATTTTGTATTCATCCTCTAGAGACCCTCACAACAAAAAGTTTTCAAAAGATTTTTAATTCGTCAAGTCGTTTCTAACACATTTTTGGCTGTGGTCTACAAGGACTAATTGAACTATATCTTTTGAATGGGAAGTCTAAACTTAACAAAACTTGATACACAAAGCCAATATAGCCATGTAGAAGTGCTATCCCTACTTCCCCTACCCTGCCATTTTTTGTCTTGTTCGAGAAGCCGTTAAACTCAGCTTTACCTCAGATGATTGATTTTTTTTCTCGATTTCTGTTTCATGCAGACTTTGATGCCCAGTGGTCATGAAACAAATTGGTACATACCTACATGTCGTCTATACAATGCCGACTGTCAAATTTTGTGAGAATTGACCACAAGATGGCACTGTAATGATTATGTTAATGTTTCTGCTTATATACCAGTTACCTTATAGATCAGGAACTTCTTTTAAAAAAGGCAGTTTTCGGGAAAAAACTACAAACTACAAAACAATTACTGCTGAAAACTGCTGTAAGCAATGTTCCAGTTATTTAAATATTTGTTACTTATCAAGTGCCAACTAATTGTTTATGGAGCCTACCAACTAGTCAACTTTGAACATCCCTACAACAAAATTATTTCGATTTAACAGATGGGATAAGACTGTCAAACATTTTCTGCACATTACATTTTTTTATGGGTTTTATTGACTCATTAAAACGCAAGTAGTGTGTAATTTTTTTTTCTCATAAACTGGAACTATAGCTACATTATTCACATCATAAATATCTGTATTGCAGTAAAGGACCAACACCAGACACATGGTAATCTTTTACTGGTAGGTAAGAATTATAATTCCTCTCGCCTCCAGCAGAAAAATAATTTCGGCGCGTGTGAACACAACCGGTCGTAAAGGGGAATTGAACTGTAGAGCTCTTGATATGCTTCAGTGAGACTTCATAATGCATTATGAAAAAGAGCATAACTTGTCCCACAACACCTCTCTACCATTCTGAATCTGCACTCCAACACTAAATTAGTGAATTCTTGGATGCGTCCCTCTTGTGCACTTGAGCGTACGTGGTGCAGAATGAATCAGACATTAGTGTAGTGAACGGCGGAGACTTATTTATTTTAACAGCTCCGGTAGAGATGCATGAATTTATTCATCTGTAAGAGACAGGGCTGGAGACGGCTACAAGTCAACCAAACGCTTGCACATTATGCACAGCATTGACCCTGAGGGTAAATAAACAGAAAATTTGCCACATTGTCTCTCTTAATCAGTATATTCAACATGTTTTCTAGTATCAAAGTCTTTACATCCTAAAAATAAGATATCTACCTTAGAAAAAACATTCTGTGTTAAATTCAAGCTGAGCGTTAACTTATGCACAGCGATGACCCAGTTTTTTAGACAAACACACACAACAAAAAAAATAACAAAGAAAAAACCCTCACTCAAACACAAACCATGAAGTAACAAATATTTACCTAAGAAAATTACCATGAGATACTGAAATAACACTTAAATAAAAAATTTGCACAGTGTTGACCCATGCTTAAATAAAGATATATTTACCTGAGAAGCAAAACTGCCATAGGATGTCAAAAGAATATTCTAACCTATCAGTTAGTATTACTATATTAATAGCAGTTCAGCTGCTGCATGACATCTACAAGCAAATCGCCTACTAAATATAATAAAATGTCAAATTGAAATGCATCTTAGATTTCGGTTCTTCAGAATTTAAAGCTTTTGAATGTTTGTCAGTGGCGAAGGATACATTTCCCTGCAAAATGGAGGCTAAAGGGCTATGCTACCTAACAAGCCAAATGTTGCAAATGATAACTCCTATAGGTACATATTTTGTCTTTTCTTTTTTTTTTGTCAGCATTTTGGTCAGAGTAAAATCTTCACATTTGCAGTATAAACACATTCTGGCACTTATGACTTGCACCCATACGCGAGGACACACACACACACACACACACACACACACACACACACACACACACACACACACACACACACACACACACACACACACACACACACACACACACACACACACACACACACACACACACACACACACACACACACACAGTCCAAATTCTGCTAAAAGATTCAGTGTATATTCTCTCACACAGAGTTCAATATTGTACAGTGTGTCGAAGCCAGTGTTAAACACCTTCATCACTCTCAATCTCACTCTTTCTTTGTGAACATCACTCTATTCTCATTCTCTGTTATCTTTCCGCTCTCCCTGTGTGATGTCTGTTCATACACACGTCTGTCCCTGACAGATGATAGAGTTGAACAAACACAAAAAAGGTCCAAAAAAAGGAAGCAGATAGCATTAAAAGACTGGACAGGTTTTCTTTTAGGATACAGGATATAACAGAAAGACAAATTATGTATTATATAAATATTTATAATATAATGAAAATATATGTATATTTTATAAATATATATTATAATTACACATTGTTGCATCCCTCAGGGCCTGAATTTCGTTTTGGAAAATAGGGGGGAAATCCCCCTTTAGGTCATTCTGATGGGGGGGATTTTTTAATTTGAGGGGTGAGTTTTTTTTAGACAATTTTTAAAAAATACGTTTAGCTAAATGTTTGCTCACTCGTTGTATTTGTGTTTTTACAATGGGGTCATTTTTTTTAGTTTACACAACACAAGGAAGCTTGATTTCAATCTTTGAATTAAATTGAAAAAAGTAGCACAAATAAATACATGAAATAAAGAGAAAAGTTCAGGTCTAACACTAGTAAAAAAAAGTAATCAAATGTAAAATAACACTGAATAGTCTTTTAGTCCTGTATAATTTGAATACATAGGCTATTAATCATGATTCCTTACAATTAAGGCTATCTTTTGTTGTTTTATATTCAATAATGACAGACACAATTTAGGCTACTCTCACTTTAAGAGCTAGTCCACGGATCCATTAAGGGGCCGTTCACATGTTGCGTGTAAAGCGCAGTCCGCTCCACTTTCTCCTCTTTTAAAAAGGGCTCCCTGTTGCTAAGCAACCATGAGCCGATGAAGACAAAGACGTTTCAGCAAAGGATGAACGCGCAAAAGACGTAACGTGAACGGCCCATACTGTTTTCATTATAGTGTCACATGCATTTTCTTTTTGTATTATTTTTTTAAGACATAACCGATTGTGTTTGAGAGGATACTCCCCAAGACTGGAATTTAGACAATGTTGTGTGCTTTTGACCGTTAAAGCGCTATAATTCAAGAAAAATAACTCAGTTTTGTTACTCACAAGCTGTTTGTTATGCGGTTTAAAATCGCTTGAATGTTTAAATAGGTAAGACTTAAAAAGACGCACAAATTATAAACACTAGTGACGATGCAATGGCCCGATTGTGCAAGTGACATTTCCATCAAATGTCCCGACTCCCGAAACGCGAAAGTCTAGAATCACCGCCTGCAGCTGCAGCGCGATTGACGTGCCTTGTGTAACCTATTTTGAGAGACAGAGAAGACGCGACATTGGCAGAATCACTCACGCTGTTTGTGAAATTACGTCTCGCAGAAAGTTTTAAAATTACTGATTTGATCTTATAATCTGTTAGGTTAAATTTACTCATAGGCCTACATGCTAGATTGAATGAATGTTTGCGGGAATTTCCCGCATTATAAACGCAAGAAAGACCTGCGGGAATGATTAAAATGATGCGCAATACCCGCACCGAAATTCGAGCCATGATCCCTATTTGTTTTCAAATCAAATTATAAAAGCAAGTGTCAGTAAATGAAAGCTACACAAAGAAGCAAATAAAATAGAAATTAAACGTTTTAATCTACAAGGTAACTTATCAAAGGGAGTGGCATAAGAGCACTGACGTGTTTGACTGAACACAAACATGCGCACACAATAACTGTCAAAACTGAACACACATAAAGGATGTGTATTGCCAACGGCATGATGCAGTTTAATGTTCTCTGAAAGAGCCAACAGGGACAGAAAAAGGTTTAAACACACACACACACAAACACACACACACACACACAGAGAGCGCCGAGCTAGGACTGATGGCTGACGTCAAATCAAATAAGGTGAGCTGTTCTAATATACTGCAGCATTCAGCATAATTCTAGCAGAGACCCATAAAGAGAGAGAGAACACAATCGTTTCTCCAGAATTTCTGTCCTGGCAAGTACCAGCCTGGAAATAAACAATCCACTGATTTCTCCTGATATGAGAGTGGTGAGATTGCTCTTTCCTCCTATTCTTTGTTCTGTTTAATATATTCACTCCTGTTGGTTTACACGCTCAGCACCACCCTATCCGATGACCTTTTTCCTCTGTTTTCAATCATCGTGTGTCTAAAGCCCCACTCCTGTGGGGCATCGCTGGGTCGTGAGCAGCTTACTAACATGCAGTTCATGTCACTGCCACTCGGTGGTGATATACACACAGAATTCTCATGGATCTTTCCGTAACTAAGACGTACTTGCATGCACTACAATTAAACAGAAATTTAGAGCCTCAGTATCTGTCACATTCAACTACACTCCACCGAAGCACAATTTCTTTATAGGAAACTAAACGGCTAGATTATTGTTTATGGGAACTATATGTGAGAAACAAGAGTAGAGAGGAAGGGAGAGCGAGAAAAGAGGGGGAAAGGAAAATTGGCGGGTCGGGGTCATTGTCATTGCCCTAGTAGTGCAACAGGGAAAATGACAGAAAATTGCTGGCACAAGCATATCACGACACCACATACGCAAACTAAACAAGACTTTTCCTGTAACAAAGTCCTTCATGCGTAGCCACGGACAAACAGCCCGAGTAGAGGGCAAAGTCACGGTCACCACCACACACATGCAAGTATGGTTTGCATTTTGGGAAAAAAAAGGAAAACAAGAAAAAAAAAACTGACTGCTATATTTAGTTTGTTTAAAATATTGCCATTTAACAAATACAGGTCTCATACTCATTCTAGTACTCATTCTAATCTAGAGTAAGTGGGGTGATTTTTTTTAGGAGTGAATCTGCATATAAAATAAATACAGCTATCGATAAAAAGCTTCTTTTTTTTAACTCTTAAGACATAACGCCAAAATCCTTTTAGGGCTGAGCAATTTATATAATAAATTTTACATATAAGCTTTACTGTAATAAAAATATATATTTTTTGAAATTGTAAACAATTGTTGAAGTATATGTTAAAAGAAAATAGTGTCAAACTTTCTACTTCAGTCTAATTTCATGTTTCGTCAATGTGTTTCTTACAATTTCTTTGTAATTATTTGTGAAATTTACTAGCAATTTCTGAGTCAAAATAGTTTAAAAGTAAATCCTGGACCAATTTTTTTTGTAAAGTCGAAAAAAATGCTGTGTTTTAATTGAGTTTTCATTTAAAAAATATTTAACAAAATGTTAAATATGCTGTAATAACTCTATTGTACTGTAAAATAAAAATACGGGGATAACATACATTTAATTTTACTGTAAATTTAGAATACTAATATTTATATCTTAATTTCTTCTTTCAAACAGCTTTTAAAAAAAATATATGTATGTGCTGCTGGTTTCAGGGTGAAGCTCTGCACTGTGTTCATTTTAGCATGCAACTCATAATATCAGGTGTGTGAATGCCGCATTTCACTCTGAAAATAGTATACATTTATTTAATTAAATCGCAGTCTACATGATTTTTGGGAAGAGCACACGATTTTTGCTACCCATTAATATCAGCAGCAGTTCTTTGCTGTATCGTAAATCTGACTGTGAGGGAATCTGGGGAAATCTGAGTCTCTCTGCAAAGCATCATTTGAAATTTATGAGCAATTTCCTCAGTCAAAAAAACAAACACCTGGAGGGAAGCAGTGCAGTGGAGTCACAACTCACAATAAAACATCCTCGCTCTACATCACTCAAACTCATATTGTTTCACTTCATCATAACAGTGTGTAAATCATGACAATTAACAGGACAGACACAGAGTAAGATGGGACTGGAATGCCACGGAGAAGCTCTAAACTAAATGTTGTGCTTACTAGGTGGTTCAACTCAATAAATATCCCTACTTATGGCTCAGATTCCTCCTTCATTGAACAACTTTGTGATTATTGCACCCAATTTACTGTCCACCAAGCAAAAATGTAATCCGATCACTCAGAAAAATAACAAAACACTGCAGAATTTGAGTTGTCAATAATTACTGTTGCACACACAATGCAGGAGTTATGCTGCAAAGTTGAATACTTTGGATCAGGGGTTTGTTCAAATCTCTCACCACAGTTATGAGAAATTATAACCACATGTATGAGCAATTATAATGGTGATAATTGTCTTAGCAAACACCACTAATTAAAATCTATTAATACATGATGTAGTCATCTTCAGGGACTCCGCTTTAGCAATGAAATGTGTTTGGGTAGGACTTTAATAATAACATAATTTAGTAGTAGGGTTCTTCTCAACATTTGAGGCTCATCTTAATTCTCGGCAAAAAAATAATTTATGCAAATGACTGCTGATCGAGCCCCTTCCATTCAAAACCTGTTAAGAACATGAATGTAAATCTATTGACCTCTTACACTGTGCTATCCGGCATGTCGACTCGAACGTCAATCCTCGTAAAAGTGAAAACTGCATCTTCAGCTGTACCAAACCCCATGACGATAACAGGCCATAAGATGCACCATACGAGGACATGCTTCTAGCACAGAAACAAAATCAATCCCAAAGCGGATCTGCATGTAAAATCATTGCTGGAGATTAACTGCAAGCCATGTCTGAAGAAGAGGACTGTGGTTAGATTAAGGAGAAGCGGTTTAATGATGTGTAATAGTTCTGAACTGTCAGACTGTTTGGAAATGGCGAAGGGCCATTCAGTGCTTCAGTGCGTCATTCTCCAAGCTAATGGTCAGTTAGTCATATGAGAAAAAAAAAAGAGAAAGAAAATACATGACCTGGTGGGGTAGCAGTTTGATCAACAAGAAAAAAATATTATTACAATTTAAAATAACTGTTTTATATTTCACTATATTTAAAAAATGTATTTATCACTATAATTATTGCTATTATTATTATGAATTTACATAATCTTTTGTACTACTACTGTTTAATTAACATCCTCTAAGGCAGTCTGTTCTGGATCGGCTGGGGAGGGATTGAAAATGAAAAAATGCAGACTCTGTCTCTGAATTTTCAGCATAATTCTTTCAGAAATCTTTCTAATAAGCTGATTTGCTGCTCAAGAAATATTTCTTATTATTATCAATGTTGAAAACAGATGTCCTGCTTCATATTTTTTTGTGGAAAATGTGTTTTGCCGGATTCTGTAGAATAGAAATATAAATCTTTTACAACATTTTAAAAGTCTTTACTGTCACTTTTAATAAATTTAAGTCAAATTATTAATTTATTTTAAACAAATCTTACTAACTCTGTAGTCAGTAGTGTATAAAAATCCCTATTATGCATCTCTCAGGCTGTATTTTCTCAGTTTCCCAACTGAGAACACACATTTTTCTCAGTTAGCCAACACACACACACACACACACACACACACACACACACACACACACACACACACACACACACACACACACACACACACACACACACACACACACTTGTACATCTATCTTTGTGAGGACATTCATTGACACAATGCAATTTCTAGCTCCTTACCCTAACCCATCTCAAACAAGTGCCTGACCTAAACCCTTACCCTAAACCAAATTATAACCTTATCCCTAAAACCAAGTCTTGACCCTCAAAGATGCATTTAAAGGGGTCTCAGAAAAGGACAATCAGCCAAAATGTCCTCAGTTTACTCTCTTTGCCTCTCGATGGTCTAAAACTCAAACCAGTCCTCACAAAGGTTTTACAAGTACACACACAGTTTTTTCATGTTTTATAGGTACATTCCATAGACATAATTGTTTGTATACTGTACATTCTACCCTTATAATAGTATTCTACCCTCTAACCCTAACCCCCCTCCCCACACACACACCAAAATGAATAACGTCTTTAATAAGACCTCCACACATCCTGACTGAAGACTGATGGAGAAATGTAAGAGATTTTTGGAAATGTTATTGAAAAAAACAAGAGAACATACATCCATACATTTTTTTCTTTTTTTTGTCAGCTCTTCTCGTTCTCTCTCTGTATGTTTAACAAAGTCACTCACCTCAGGCTTGTCTGGATATGCAATAACAACATGTCTGAAAACGTTTCAGTATAGCAGGGCAGAAATCTCTTTCTCTCCCTCTCAACTCAAGCCCTAAGCTAATTAGGATGTGCTGATTGATTAGGCTGCAATAATTAGCTTTTGTGATGTAAATGAAGCTCCCATTGGTCTGAAATTGATTAGCCACTGTCTGTCCCTGGGGATGAGGCGGATTGAGAGCCACCGCTTACGTCCATCTCTCTCTCTCAGGCTCAGACTCTTAGTGTTTGTAATCAAATACGATAATGGACTTCTGTAAAAAAAAAAAAACATCGATGCCTAAACAACTAGATATTTCTCTCCACTCTGAATTGATACGATGGTACAGCCTGGGAGATCTAGTGGGGAAAAATGGAACTGTTTTGTCCCCTAGTCAAATATTTTTGCAAGTATGTTTTTTACTGTAACTGCCCACTAATTTTATGCATTTTTAAATCACTTTTTAATCATCAATAAGCCACTTTAATAGCCATGTGGTCTGAAATATCTCTTGGTTACTAAAAGATAAATGTACACATTTCTATTTAAAATGATTTTATAAGGTGATTTTAAATATGGAGGAATAGGACTAGGAGTGCCATAAATAAAATTAAGAAATTAATTAACTTATTAATTCAGAAATAAAACCTTTTTTTAGTTGACAAATAAATAGCTGTATTTGAAACTATTATTTATTTCATGTTAAATATGAAGCTAATTGCAACAAAATTATATTTCTTAAAATCTTTCAATTTTTTTAATAAATAAATTAATTTCTTTATTTTAAAGTGCCATTCTTAGTATTTCATTCAAACAAATTTTGATAATAGCCTGGCTGAAAAAAATACACCTTTAAAAAAGCTTAAGTAATAATTAGAAAAGAATTTAAAAAAAGTTAGTGGGTACAGCTTTAGATTGAATAGATTAAGATTAATAGTAATAGTTACAATGCAAGACGTCCCTGTAACGTCATGTCAAGACACCATTAACAAATAAAATTGTCAGGGGAATCTGAGATATTGCAAAAAGGTTTGTGTGAGAGAGACTCGGGAAGCAGGACTGAAAGGCAGAGAGCGAGAGACTGTTGTTTTCCTGTCTGGAGAGGAAAGGCTTTTCCGAGTTCTCCTGAGGAAGGAACCGGCAACTGCTTTCACTCAACCAACCTCTGACCCCAAACCTGAGAGCTCGTCTGTGAGTTTTATTCTTCCTGTTTCTCTGGAGTGAAGCCTGAAAATACACTTAAAATAACCACAGTGATAAGCACAGAATTCCCTCTACTGATTATCCAATCAGAGATGAGAAAAGTAGCATTGTGAATTCATGGATAAAACTATGTCCTAAACATATACACTTTGACTTTTGTTCGAACCAGCTGTGAAAAGTGATGAGTAATAAGATATTTTGTTGCTTGTTTGGCCTCTATTTCTGTATCACTGCTGTGAGTAGCCCCACCCACTATGAAATATGAAATCTCATTGGTTCAGAATCTAACTTCGAACAACTGTACATTCAGTGCTTGTTGCTGGGAACTTGTCTTCAAACCTGGTTAGGACACCGTGCCAGGCAATCCCAGAATGCACTGCCACAAGAGAAATATTATTTACAAATATACACGTATCTAGAGCTGTACAATTAATTATATTTTAACCATAACATGTTATTAATTAAGCATAATCGTCAACAATATTGGCACGCTATGGAAGCTTTTTTATGCCACGGAATAAGTTTTTTTTTTAAAAAGTCACAATTCTGACCATTTCTCTCAATTACGAATTTATATGGCACAATTATGACTGTTTTCTCAGAACTGTGAGATATAAACTCGCATTTGTGAGTTAAAAAAATGTTGAGATATGATTTTAAGGGGAAAAAAGTCAATTGTGAGAGTGTGTTAAGGTATATGGTAAATATAATATATCAGGAAACGATATGAGGCTAAATAAACCCTGTTTATGAGTTGAAAACCATTGATTTGTGATTACGTGAAATTGTGAACCCCTACTTCATCTTCATCTTATTCAATACTGCACTATTTAATCTAATATTTGTACCAGCACACACTTTAACACTCAACATCAACCCCGTTCATTTTCAGCCGCCTTGGTTCTAGATTTATCAGCACGTTCATCTAAAATACCTTAATATTTTTTCTTTCCAAAAAAAACATAAAAATGGAATATTCCTCACTTTGAGCCACTAAAAAGAAAACGGGGGAGCAATATGACAGTATGTCTTGAGGTTCACTATGAATTCTCTCATTGGCAGGTGTGGACCCTGGATACACCTTATGTCTGTTTCCTGAGCACCTGGTCTTGATACGCTTTGGCTGGTGGACTGGTGTTTTAGTCAGTGCTATGATTTGTTTGAACAGGTTGGGTGTATTAATATTTGTACCCTAGTGACTGATGCAGGTGCTCTATTCGCCGAACACAATGAAGTCAATCACAACTCACAGCTGTGCAGCAAACTCCTCAACCTCTGGCTCTGAGGAATGACATCAGAAAGTGACAAGTTAAGACAGATTAACTGTAGGACGCACATACAAACCCATGACATGCACACAAACACACTGAATTCTGGGAAAACTTCTGTATCTAGGGCTCAAACACATTCGCACTGGCCGATGTTGCATCACACCACTGGAATGTTTTGAATGGAAGGAACCGTGAGTTCAGCTCAATGTAAACGTCCTGCTGACTGCCAAATATTCCAGAGTTATAAAGAAGCCTTTCCGAACTGCTGTCGCCACAGGGATCAGGTTTCACGATCTTCAAACAAATGCACACTACAGAGAGTTTGAAGTCATGACAAAATATTGTAGGTAAATAAACTATGCTTCAATTGTCTTGCATATAACTAAACACAGCAGGAAACTCATTATGGTTTGGATAACCATGTCAAAGCTGTCGAAATTCTGGCTCACAGAACTTTACTTTGCTTTTCCTCAAAATTATCTGCAGTATTTTAAAAAGTGGTTCATCCAGTGCCAAAATAATACCCAAAAATGTTCATAATAACACAACCATTGAAAGGTTTGGTGTCAGTAACACTGAAGGGTTCTGAAGGATCATGTGACACTGAAGACTGGAGTATTGATGCTGAAAATTCAGCTTTGCAATCACAGGAATAAATTACATTTTAAAATATATCAAAAACCCGAACCTTTGAACGGTGAAAGAAAGAAATTATATTATAGAATAGAAAGACATAGAAAATTACATAATAGAAAGAAATTATATTAATCATAATTTTTATTTATAAAATAATACTTAAATAATAACTTTATAATTGTATTAATATTGATTAATAAATATGTTAATGACTACATTATTTTACTAGTCAATACAATTCAAATGGCCTAACAATATACAAATATGAGTCAAAAGTGATTTTTCACTATCATATTTTCACTATTATTTTACACCAGGATCTGCATTTTCAAGGGTTTAAAAAAAAAAAGTTTGTTATAAGAGAAAATAAAAATTTACGACAGCTGAATGTAAAGTTTTTGACAAGCGAAATCTGTAAGTCTCTGAGTAACCTGTAATTTATTTAAGCCACAAAATGAACTTCATTCTGTAAAATAAGTATAATGAACTACGCAAAACGCATTTTATAATTACCCAAAAATCAAACATATTTCACCCCTTACGCACGTTATCATGTCCGTCAAAAACTTAGGGTCGCTGTCGGTTGGAATATTAGAACTAAAAATATCGACATAACACACTGATGGGCATCAATCACTTCACTGGATATTTGTCGGCTAAGGAATAAACAGTTATTACCCTACAATCTATCTGTTGTCAAATCCCTATAATTTGAAAGAAATAACGTGCACTATCCACAGAAGCGGAGGTGCAGGGAGTACACACATTTCCTGGAAAACTCACACTACCGGATGTTTTGAATACGTCATCACTTTCCGAGAAGAGGGAGAAGATGCTGTCTGTCAGAGACGATAACGTGCATAACTTGCATGTATAAATATGTGTTCTTCACTTGCTGTAACTGAATCGGAATGATTAGGGAACTGAGTGCAATACTTCGAACTGCATGCTAAAGAGAATAAATGCCAATCCAATTGAAAAACGTTGCCGGGTGAGTGAACATCGTTCAACACGTGTTGTTTTTGACGGGCATTTTTTTATGCACAAACTATGCATTCTGATTCTGACATTACTGATCTGAATATGTTCAATCATTTTCTATTCTTGACTGATCATAATTTTGGCAATAGATGTTAAATGAGTGATCTTGAGATCCCTGTAGTTATCCAACTCGACTCTCATATGCTGCCTGATATATCATAAACTTGACAGGTGATTTTTTTAATAAAAATGTAGTTTGATTACTATCTTCTCAGTTGTTTAAAAGATTAAGGCAATTATCAATGTTTGATAAAAATGTTTAATTTTCAAATAAAGATGATACATCTTTACATGATGTGTTATATTTAATGACCCCTTAGCAGATTTTGAATCATATTTAAAAATGACATTGGCTAAATCGGAAAACTGTCTTTTATATATATACACAAACAATAACATACTGTAAGCATGTTAAAAAAAAAACCCTGCATTTAATGTAGTCTGAGTTGTATTTTTTGATTGTAATGCATTAGTTAAGATAGAAAACCATTTTTAAATCAACCTTTAAACCTGCATTTTGAATCTCCACAGTCTGGTCAGTACTCGGGACCAGAGCTTCATTACACCATAACAGACTCTGAGCTGAAGAAGAACTTTAATAATATATGTGCATTAATCCTGAGTGGTGCCCCACAGGTGTGAGTGTGTGTGTGTGTGTGTGCGTGCGTGCGTGCGTGTGTGTCCACAAAGAAGGCAATTTCCAAAATCCTTGTCCTTGTGGGGACATTTTTTGGTCCGTATGAGGAAAACAGCTTTTAAATGATACTAAGTGATAAATATGCAAGTAAAAATGCAAAATGTTTTGTGTGATGAGTAGGTTTAGGGGTAATGGTTAGTGTAAGGGGATAGAAGATACAGTTTGTACAGTATAAAAACCATTATGTCTATGGAAAGTCCCCATAAAACATGAAAACACAAAGTGTGTGTGTGTGAGAGAAAGAGAGGCCGAGGCTGTTGTTTTTTGGCTTGTAAGACTCAGCGGTCGATCTCCTGCTGGGGTCTTATTAGAGAGACGGTACATGAGATTCTGCTGCTTCACGCTGATATGAACTGCAGGTACTCTTGATAATTGGCTGCACTAGTTGAGGACATGTCACACTCTCAACTGATATGGGAAAAATAGCATTTTACCTCTACCATGCAAAAGAGCCATTATACCATTCATATTGGAGGAGAGGGGCATAATAAGAAAAAATAATGAACTTAGATGTCATGTCTTATATAACATGTTTGGGCACAACTTATGCATAAACACTCACAAGCTCTTCTCCAAATCCTAGTGACCTGCCTGTCGAGACAGCATTATTTTGTATCACAGCTGTTAATAATCACATATGTGTCACGGATAAGGATGTCAAAGCATCCCAGAATGCAATGTGTTGACAGACATGCCAATTATAAATACAAGTATATTTCATTACAGACAGAAAACAGTTCTAAATATGAGATGAACATGAGATTTGAGCCAATATATTTGCGCTTGCTATGCATTGTTTGGTTTTTTACAAATAACTTCATTAAATAAATTTCGCTATTCTTAAAAAGTCTGCATCACATTAAAATGTATTTGTAAATGCACCATTTTGGGAAAATGGGCTGCTTCAAATATTTGCAGCTTCTGTTGTCTTTGCATTAGCCTAGCCATTTATTTTGATACATTTGTTAAGAATATTCTTTTCAGGAATTTCAATTCTTAAGTTTTGTTTATTATGATCTTAAGAGAAAAGGTAAAAAATTCTTTAATGCTTTTAGGAATACAAAATATTCTTAACCTTATTCTTAAAGGGATAGTTCACCCAAAAAATGGAACTCAAGTAGTTCCAAACTTGCATGAGTTTCTTTCTTTCTTCGAAAGTTGGTAATCAAATTGTTTACGGTAGCCAATGAATTCCATATTAAGAAACAACAAATACTATGGAAGTCAATGACTACCATCAACTATAAACTAAACTTACAACTTTCGTTATAAACATTCTTTATAATAACTTATTTTGTGTTTAACAACAACAACAAAAAGACTCATACAGGTTTGGAACAACATGAGGGTGAGTAAATCATGACACAATTTTCACTTTTGGGTGAACTATCCCTTTAAGTAAGGAAATAAGAAGAAAACGGCAGTTAAGTGGAGTTTCATTCTTAAGAATGTTTCGAGAATCCGGCCGCCGGCGCCTACAATGGATAAGCAGTTGTCCACTAGGAGCAGCAAAGGCTTTCGCATGGCAGGACCATTTCCCAACCATGGCTGTACTCTTGGGCAGACAATTGACACTGACATTATCAAGTATGCAGACATACATACACACACTATGGTCTCATGGGAAATTGACTGAAAGTTAAAAGGACACCACGTAGAAGCTTTCAAGACACTGTTTTGGAGGACACATCAATGTACGCCACCTTATTCCACAGACCTGACAGCTGTCATGGAAATCCTTCCCCTAAAATTCCCATCTTCCTCCCCGCATTCATCTCAATCAGACAAGCCCTCGGCCCCTCAACTCGCTGACTGACAGTCACAAAGTTAAAAGCCCTTATACACTACAGACAAAAAAACCCATAGCGTACAGCCGAGCTCCTCATCTCCCTGTTTACATCCTCTAAACACTCCTCTCATCTCCACACAGAGCCCATTGACTCCTCTTTGAGGAGCGTGCATGTGACGGCTCTGAAAGGAGAAGGTTGACTCACTTCTGGAAATCGGTCTATTTTCACACTGAAAAGAAAAGAGCTCCTGACGACGTTCGTTTCAGACGCAGCCAAGTTTGGTCACAAAAGGCCCTAATTTGGAAGGATCTTGAGAGCCAATGGAGCTTGAGAGCATTCCCTCGGACCCGGCACTTGGCATCGGACCCGTTCTGGTCTGAGAGAGAGAATGAAGGCTGACACTCTGTGCCATCTCCGTGAGAGCACTATAGATTACAGGACGGGCACTGCATTTGAGTGACAGGTTTCTTTTCAGCAATCACTCTCTATTGAGACGTGAACACAGAAAGTGGAGACGTCTCATTGTAACAATGACTGCTGATGAGGTTCCCACAGGTCTACTACCACACACACACACACACATTAATTTTTAGGTTGTAATTTTGTCTCTTTCGATATAACATTTCTGTGCCGATACCAATATCCGATTATTTAGAATGACTTCTGCCGATTACACAATTTTAAAAGAAATAATATATAATAATTAGGGCTGTGCAATGATTAATCGCGATTAATCGCATCCAAAATAAAAGTTTGTCTTTACATAATATATGTTGTTTACTGTGTATAATTATTTTGTATATATAAATACACATGTATATATTTAAGAAAAAAATATTTATATATAAAATAAATTATGTATAAATATACAGTATAAATGCAAATATTTGTGACCGATCACAGAAACCAGGGACACGAGACGGCAGCACAACTTTCGAGCAAAATGAGAAAGACGAGTTTTTTTTCAAAATTGGTGAATTACAATTTTTGGCAGAATCTGTTTGTTGAAATCACGAAGAAGCCTCTCCATGTTTGAGATAGCAGTATTGGTATATTTAAAAGCTTACATTTTGAGGTTGAAATCGGCTTGTTTTCGGAGATTCTAGCATTCAGTAGGGGCGTGGCGTGTCATTGTCTGTGTGTATTTCCATACTGGATACCCCGACCTCCAAGTGAACAGCATGGCTACTTATTATGCTGCGCTCTGGCCGGCTCTATCTGATATCAAAATTCAATGAAGATGGACGCCGCAAAGATTGTCACAGACGAGCTGAACCGTGGAAGTAACACCGAAAATGTTTTCGCCGCACTTCGTGGGCTCGGGAAACTGAACCGGAGGTATGGGCGCGCATACGGAATACGGTGGCTCGGCTCGCTGACAGCGGTGGCTGGCTGTTTCATATATGACTTCCCGATTGCTTTGAATGGGGAACGTTTTGTGAACAGGGAACAGACTTAATGGACTGGCAACAATCTCCATAGAACATGAACTGGCACAGAGAATCGAAATAGAGGATGCAGTTAAGACCTTTGCTGCGATGAAGGCCTGCCATGCGCGCTTCTGAAATGTAAGTTAAGCTTCATTTGCTCTTTAGTCGTTATTTAAGATGCTGAACCTGCTGATGATATAATGTGCTTGCGGACATTTCATTTGTGTGTGTATATGCGCATAAGAAAGTGGTGTAAAGAGATTTGCAACTGTAATTTGAGGAGGTGAAATGTGATTATTTGGAAAATTCCTGTCATGACTGCTTAAAGAAAAATGCCAGCAGGCATTTGCCTCCTGCATAAACTTTAATATTGTTGACATTTTGGGCACACGCGTGTTGCGCACTATTTGCGTTATATGTAGGCCTATGGCTTATTGGTCTTTGTGTGTTGTTGCTGGTTTTGCGTTATATGTATATGGCATATTGGTCTTTGTGTGTTGTTGCTGGTATACGTTGCAAATAGAGGGGCAGCACAATTGTTTTTCGCCTAGAGCGCCAGAAGTGTATTCGCCGGTCCTGGGGATGAGTTTCCATTAACCTCAAAGTTTGTCATTTTGTGTTCAATCTAAGAACACGTACACGTTATCTCATGTTTAGTCTATGTTTAGACCTTCCCATACCTACCTATTGTTATTAGCTAGCTCAGGAAAGAAAAAAAAAGCTGTAAAGCACAGGGGGGAGCTTTACAGGGAGCATGGATTATCTAAATGAGAAATTAGCCCTATTGTCACTCCTAGCAGCAGAGAGAGGTGAGAACTACACAATCTTTAGAGGCCGTTATCTAACCTTTTAGCTTTTTTAAGTGCCTACCTTCAAATGGCCACAATTTCTCCAAATATTATCAGATTTCCACGTGTTACACATCGTTGGAAAGCTTGGAGATTACACTTTCAGAATATATGAATAACTAGAAATGCACCACAACCGACTTGTGTCCCTACTTTCCATGATCGGTCACATTTCTTAAATATTTACATATATATGTGTGTATTTATATAAACAAAATAATTACCCACAGTACACACATATGTAAACACAAACTTTTATTTTGGATGCGATTAATCGCACAGCCCTAATAATAATATAACATAATATTTTATTCTCTTCATATCAACAATTTTTCCATGTTTCAGTGTAACTGGTCTCAGTTATAAACAGAAAACACATCACTCACATTAACATTCATAACTCACATTAACAGAATAACACTTTACAATAAGGTTTAATTTGTTAACTGTAGTTGAGTACATTAGGTAACTAACAATGAACAATACTTCTGCAGCATTTATTACTCTTAGTTAATGTTAATCTCAACATTTACTAATACATTTCAAAAGTTGTATCTGTTAAAGAGAACCTATTATGCCCTTTTACACAGTCGTGATTTTGTTTTTGGGGCCTACTAGAATAGATTTTCATGCTTGAATGTAAAAAACCCACCATATTTTCACATATTTTACATTATTGCAGCACATCTCTTTCCAGTCTGTTAGAAACGCTCTGTTTAGTTCCTCTCTCTATGAAGCCCCTCCTTCTGAAAAACAAAATGTGCTCTGATTGGTCAGCTGGATCAGTGTGTTGTGATTGGTCAACTGCTTAGAGCTCGTTTCAGAATGTCACACTCCTTTCCATAACCGCATTAGAGCCAGGACTGACAAAAACAGCCTCTT